>NC_056751.1:742154845-742197345 GCF_019279795.1 Protopterus annectens | reverse complement strand
CCACTGACATTTGTGGAAGTCAGTTTATTGTTAATCTGCTATAAATAACAGTGAATCTAAATGTAACAGCATTATGATCAGACTAGGAACAAGAAAATACTTTAACAGCATCAAACTCGGTAACTTCTCATTAGAACTGTAAGTTCTAGTAATGTATGGTTGAGTTTCAAAGACATAAGAATAGTGTGTAAAAATAAAGATGCTAGTTCTACAAAATGATTTAGGACTTTTAGATTCAACAGATTTATTTAATTGTTAAACCTTTAACAGAGGATGATAATATGTAATCTCTATTCACAATACTGGTTTTCTTATCTAAATACAATTAGTCACCCCTAAACTCAGAGTACTCTTTATATATATTTTTTACTAATTTAGCGCCAACACCTGGTATCCAATATATATCAGTAGCTAGCAATACATACATACAGATGCACAGCTTTTGGCATAAAGCTTTGCAGTACACAGAGCACCATGATTACACTCTAGAAGTGAGGAAAAAGACAACCTAGTCTAGCACTACTCAGTGAGAGACCTGATATTAATGACACTTTGAAAGGTGCTTAACAATAAGCACTGAGTTTTGAGTCCATAAGCACTTATGATTGGCTCTTGGTTCATAGCCCTATATTATGTATTCTCAACATAGATGCCAGGATATGCCTCTCGAGCTTCACTCTCAAGGAGAATTTCTTGGCATTCAAGTCTTAAATGCATAATAATATGGTTGTAATAGGAAACCTCATCATAATCCTCTGTGTAATACATGGAGCATCATGATTATGCTCCAAAATCTGAAAACGGTAAACCTATAAAGCGTTACTATAGCATAACAGTATGTTCAAAGGCATCTGACAACTGATCTGATGTTGTCAGTTTTCATTCTTCCCCAACATATGGGTTTGCCTATGATACTCGGATCCAACACGGCTGTTATTCTAGCTCATGGCCACCAACAAACTCTCGAGCTCCTACTCTACCCATAATTCACCACCCCTAACATATCTCAGATCTTGTTTGCAGCCTTCACAACTAGACATGGTTGAATACAGATATCAGGATATCTTATTTATATAAGTATTACTTCATGATAATTTTACCTTTAATTATTGTTCTTAGGTAAATCTTTTTCTAGTTCCTTTTTTTGTGTACCATTAGACGTTTTACTACCTCTTATACACTTACGAATGTATTCTCGCTATAATTGCTGATACTCCTTTCCTACCCATGCTACTTCTCTCCCAATAAGGGTTTAAAAAAAAAAACAGAAAGATTTTGGATCCAGCCACTTCGAATCTGATGTCTCTAAGTTCTCCTCCGGATCCTAAGTCCTCCTTGGATCTCACAGATTCGATTCATCTGAAGTAGTCAACTTCATTTGATCAGCAACTTGTGGGTATCAGATCTGACCTGGATCTGAACCGGCAGCTTTCCAAGCTAAAGATCCTACCTCCAAGCTCCTCCCCCTTACCCATAATACCCTGCTACCTCCTTCCAGTCCCCAGATCTCATTTTCCGCTGCTTTAACAAGCACGAGTTACGAGCTCCTGGCAGTTAGGTAGTGAGTATTGTGTAATTTCTTGAATTTTTGCAAAATTTTGAGAGGTGTGTGCTTGTGATTGTTTAAACCCATTAGCCTAGCTTAGTTTTAGTATATTCCCCATTCCCCTTAGTCTTGTGTGTAAATGTGTGTGTGGTTGTGGTTGGTATGGCCGAAGGCCCTAAGACCATTTTCTCCAAGTGCTCTGAGTGTGGCCATAAGCTCTCCCCAGCCGATGGCCACACTCAGTGCATTCTTTGCCTGAGGGTAGCACATTTATCATCGGGCTGCCATATTTGCGCAGCCTTTAACCCTCGGGCTCTGAGGGATAGGAGGAACAAGCTGATCCTTGTGGGTATTATACCCACCAATTCTGCTTCTTCCTCCTCTCCCTCAGTGGCTCCAGCCACGGCTGTGGCTGTTCAGCCAGCTGTGCTATCTCCCCTGGCTGGGACTCAACCTCCCACCATTTCCCAGGGAGAGAAGGACTCCAAGAGAAAAGAGAGGAGAGAGAGAGGGAGAGAGAGAGAGAGAGAGAGAGATAGAGAGAAACATAGGTGCCACAAGCGGCGGGCTGACGCAGCCCCTTCGGGCCCGCTGGCTAAACAGCTCTCTTCTCCCCTGTAGATTCCCGGGTCCACACCCTCTCGGCTCTGTTCTCCATGTTTCTCACCGGAAGAGGAGTTCCGGCCATCTTCGAGGTCGTCATGGTGGCCTTCCCGGCCAGCTTCGGCGGCCTCTACTAGGTCGACATGAAGCCTTTCAGATGCTGACATGGACCAGATGATGCGTCACTTTCTCCAAGCCCAGATGCAGATGAGAGTGCTCCTGCCCCCCCCCCCCCCACTGGGGGGGAGCTCAGCCCCTTTTTTTGCCCCATAGCTCCTTCTCCGATCCATTATCGGGTTTCGGAGCCGTCGGATCCGAGCAGTCTCGGAGTCAGGGAGTCGGCGCCGATAGTAGTTGCTACTTCAATGTCGGCCATGCCCTCGAGTTTGTCAGATCCCTTTTTGGATCCGAGCTCTCAGGGCCGAGAGCCATGCGTCGAATCTGAGGGGGTAAGTGTGTCTTCGGCTCCATTGCGGTCAGAGCACACTTCCCTTTTGGGTCCAATCGCTTCGGTTCTGATGCAGATCCCTGCGTTGGATCCGAGGTTGTTGCTCATGGAACCCAGAGAGAGCGGCTCACCTTCGGCATTCGACGTGGTGGAGAGGTTTTTTTCAAGATGTACGTGACCCTCTGCTCGCTATGGATCCAGCCAACATTCCCTCACAGACAGGCTTGTCTTCCATCATCCGGCCCCAGGGACAGCCTGCGTCAACTTCCCACCCAGTTCCACTGGAAGAACATGACCCTGTTGGTGAGCCCTCCTCGGACAGTCCCACCGAGGAGGTCCCTCACAAACGCAAGTGTAAGAGGAGGCACTTGGACTCCCTTGAGTCCCTCATGGAAGGCACCGATTTTGAGGAAGGGGAAGGTTCCCCCAGGTCACCCCCTGAGGACGTCTCCTTTGAAGACATTATGGAAATGCTACACCTAAAAGGGGGGTGGTCAGCCCAAAAGCCTTCCTTGGATGAGTCGGTGTTTCTGGAGGCATTTGACGCAGGCCCGTCTACCTCTTGGGTGTCCCCTCCAGCCAACCCCCTGGTAGACCTCATTACTACCAGGGCGTGGAAGGAGCCGGACACTGTAGAGCCAATCCCCAGGAGACCAGATAAGATCCTTAGTCCCCCTGTGGATAGGACAGCGTGGAGTAAAGATTCCCCGGTATATGCCATGGTGGTGGCGGCTGCCACCAAGAAGGAACTGGCACAGGATAGTTCCTCGGTCCATCCTCCTGATAAGGAGTCTCAGACGATGGATCGTATCAGAAAGTGGATGTTTGCTTCGGTTACCTTTTCCATAAGGGGGCTGAATTACTTGGCCCATGTGATTAGGCTTCAGTGGGATCTGGTGAAGGAATATGCTGAGTCTCCCCCTGAGTCCATGTCGGCCGAGGACAAACGGACCTTCTCTACTCGCATGACCACTCTAAAATCTGTATCGAACATGTCTATGCAGCTACTCTCCCATGCCACGGAGGGGGCCGCTAGAGCCAGCGGATCAGGCATCACCTTACAACGTCATGCCTAGCTCGGACTTTGCGATGGTTCTACCCTGTTTGGCAAGACCGTCCATGATACATTGGTCCAGAGCAAGAAAGATGGGAAGACACTGTCTGCTGTCAGAATCCACTTCTCGACTCCTCAAAGGTCCTTTTCCAGGAACCAGAGAGGAAAAAAGACGATGTGGTTCCGGAAGTCTCAGCAGTCCCGTTACACTCCGGACCCTTTGTCCTTCAGAGGCAGAGGGGGACAAGGTGGACAGCAGCCCAGAGGCAGGGGGGGGGCTGAAGAATTTTGAGTCACGGGAATCCTTTTCTGATTGACCCATGCAGCAGCCCTGAGGGGTTGCCCGACTGCTCCTCTCTGGAGGCAGTTGAGGGACAATTTTTGAAGCACCTGGCACAATGGGAGTCCATCACGACAGATCGCTGGGTGCTTTGAATAATATCCAGAGGCTACTCTATTCATAAATCTTCCTCCTCAATTGAGGTGCCTCCCTGATGTTCCACCCAATCAGAGGGAGGCTGAAACTTTAGAGATAAAGAAGCTGCTACAAAAAAGAGCCATCCAGCACATTCCTGCAGACCAGTCCAGGTTAGGCAATTACTCCAGGTTCTTTTTGGTGCCAAAAAAGACGGGGGACTTAAGACCAATTCTCGACCTTTCTACAATGAACCTCTTCATTGCCAAGGAGAAATTCTGGATGGTCACTCTTCAATCCATTCTCCCCTGTTGCAGGAGAATGACTGGATGTGCTCCATAGACCTCAAGGATGTGTACTACCACATTCTCATGGACAGGCGATCCAGGAGGTTTCTCCGCTTTCGGTTGTGGGCCAGTCATTACCAGTTCAGGGTCCTACCATTTGGCCTCACCACAGCCCCCAGGGTGTTCTCCAAGGTCATGGCAGTTGTAGCGGCCCACCTGAGACTTCAGGGAATACAGGTTTTTCCTTACCTGGACGACTGGCTCCTTGCTGCCTCCACCAGGCATTTACTCTGCTCAGCCAGGGATTGCTTCCTGCTCTTAGCCTCCCAGTTGGGGATCACAATAAATCACAAGAAATCATCCCTTCAACCAGTTCAAGTCCTGGACTTCATAGGGGCCAGAATAGACAAGCTTCAGACCAAGGCCTTCTTGACGTCGGACAGACTTAGCAGCTTAACCCTTCATGTTTTAGCACTCCTTCAATTTCCAGCCCCATCAGTGGAGTTAGTCCTGAGAGCCTTAGCGTCCATGGCAGCAGCAATCAACCTTTCGCCCTTAGCTTGCTTGCATATGAGGGTTCTCCAGTGGACCTTGCAGGTCCAGTGGTCCATCCTTCAACACCCATTGGACTCTCCAATCCCCCTCAGCAGAGTCTGTAGAAATTCCCTCTTATGGTGGCTTCAATCTCGAGAGCTTCAGGAAGGACGACCGTTCATAATGCCACAACCCCAAGCCATGGTAACCACGGACGCTTCTTACCTTGGGTCGGGGGGCATTGCATGGGCAGAACTGTCCAAGGTATGTGGACTCAGACAGAGACCGTTCTGCATATCAATGTTCTGGAGATGAGAGCGGTGCTTCTAGCGTTGCAAGCTCTTCATACCTTTCTCCCTCCAGGGACTATTGCAATTCAGACAGACAACATGTCAGTGGTCTGGTACATCAACAAACAGGGGGGACCAGGTCTTACCCTCTTTGCTGAGAAGCCATGACAGTTTGGGATTGGGCAATATCCACCAACCATTTTCTGTTAGCAACGCACATTCCGTGTCGGTCTAACATCCTAGCGGACAAGCTGAGTCGAACTATCCTCTCACCTTACGAGTGGTCTCTGAACCCCTTAGTAGCGAAACAGATCTTCCGCAAGTGGGGTCAGCCTTGCTGCGATCTCTTTGCAATGCCTTCAAGCTAAGTGCAGCAAGTTTTGCTCTAATTCCCGCCCGGGGGAAAGCCCCAGAGACACTCTAGTCCATGCTTGGCTATCCGGTCTTCTTAATGCTTATCATCCTCTTTCATTAATGACAACATTTTTACAGAAAGCTCGTTGGTTGGGGAACAAGATTATCCTCATAGCCCTATTCTGGCCATGTCAAACCTGGTTCCTGTACCTACGGTCTCATCTTATAGCTCCTCTTTGGATCTTAGATCCCATCCCGGATCTGATTTCTCATCCTTCGGGATTAGAAACTCCGAATCTGGATGACCTCAAGCGCTCAGCTTGGATGATCCAGTTCCATTAGTTGCCAAGACTCCCGGTATCTCGTCTGCAGTTAGATCCATCCTGATAGTGGTGCATAAGCCTTCTACCAGGAAGGTTTACAACAGCAAATGGAAACGGTTTTCCATTTGGGCCTCATATAAGAATTTGGATCCTTTCACTGCTCCCCAGCAGTGCTTGATTTCCTATCTTGTATTTTTCAGCAGGCTAGTTCTTTCTACTGTAAAGGTTCAAATGGCTGCCATTTCCCATTTTCACATTGGAGACAATCTTAGTCCTTTAGCTTCCACTAAGATTTGTAAGACCTTCTTGAAAGGCACCTTTCTTTAGATACCTCCTACTAGGAATGCTGTTCCCCCATGGGACCTAACTTTGGTTCTTCAGGCTCTAACTGGACCACCCTTTGAGCCTGCAGCTTCTGTTGATTTAAAATTCTTATGTTGGAAAACTGCTTTCCTAATAGCTATTACTTCAGCTAGAAGGGTGTGAACTCCAGGCCCTTTGTACTAAACCCCATATCTTGTTTTCCATAAGGACAGAGTCTCTCTGAGGACTAACCCTTCCTTCTACCTAAAGTGGCTTCTGAGGCAAACATCAATCAATCCATTAATCTACCAGTTTTCTTCCATAACTATCAGAATAAAGGGGAATACAAACTTCATTTGTTAGATGTTCATAGACAAGTGCACTTTTACCTGCACAGAACAGCTGCCTTTCACAAGTCAGAGCAGCTCTTTGTTTCCTTTGCGAAGCCCTTCTTGGGTAAACCAGTGTCAAAGGTGACTCTAGCTAGATGGATTTCTCAATGCATTTCGCTCATGTACAAGATATCTGGTCTGCCAGAGCCCTTAGGGGTTCATGCTCATTCTACCCGTTCTATGGTTACTTCGCTGCGTTCTGGTCAAGAGTGCCCTTGGATGACATTTGTTCTGCGGCTACTTGGGCTTCCTCTCATACCTTTATCTCTCATTATAAATTGGATTTATCCAGAGGAAGGGCAGCTTTTGGCTCTGCAGTGCTCCAGAATATCCTTCATAAGGACCTCCCAAGTGTTTGGTAGCTGGGGACTCTGCCTACAGGTTGCTGATCAAATGAAGTTGACTACTTCAGATAAAGAAGTTATGTACTCACCATAACGTTCCATCTGAGTAGGTAACTTCATTTGTCAGCAACCCACCCCCTCCTTCCCCCTAACCTGGTTCTTTGGTTATCTGAATCATAGAATGATTCAGCCTTTGGTATTCGCTAGGTTAGGATTTTTTTTAGGTTGTTGTTTTGTCTTCATGAAATTGTATAATTGGGCAAACGCAATCTGAGGACTGGAAGGAGGTAGCAGGGTATTGTGGGTAAGGGGAGGAGCTTGGAGATTGGATCTTTAGCTTGGAAAGCTGCCGGCTTGGATCCAGGTCGGATCCGATACCCACAGGTTGCTGACAAATCAAGTTACCTACTCAGATGGAACATTATGGTGAGTACATAACTTCTTTATCTGAAGTAGTTAACTTCATTTGATCAGCATCCTGTGGGTATCGGATCCGATTCGGTTCCAAGCCGGCAGCTTTCCTAGCCAAAGATCTGAGCCAGCTCCCCTCCCATATAATGCCTTGCCACCTCCCTCTAACCCTCAGATCTCATTTACCGTGGCTTTGTAAGCATCCTAGAATGAGCTCCAACAGCGTGGGTACTGTGAGTTAAGGATTTTTCTCTATTTTTTCTGTCAGAAAATTGCCTTTTTCTTGTGTCTGTGTTCCCACTTACACCCTTAGTTGTTTTTGGGTAGTCTTTTCTATTTTTCTCTGTGTAGTTAAACTTTTCCCTCCTCTTTCTGTGTGTGAAGGCGTGTGCATGTGGGCCTGTTCTTCTTTTCTTTCTTTAATATGTCTGAAGGCCCAAAACCTATTTTTTCAAAATGCTCTGAGTTTGGCCATAAGCTGTCCCCAGCAGATGGCCACACTCAGTGCGTTATTTGCCTGGGTGTTGATCATCTTTCTTTGGGCTGCACTATTTGTGCAGCCTTCAACCAGGGCTTTGAGGGATAGGAGGATGAAGTTAATCCTTGCGGGCCTCTTACCCCCCGATTCAGCTTCATCCTCCTCCCCCTCTGTGGGGCCAGCCACGGCTACGGCTGCTCCACCTCCCGCCTCCGATCCCCTGGCCGAGACTCAACCTCCCTCTTTGGCCCAGGAGGATAGGGGTGGCAGGAAGAAGGATAGGAGGGAGCGGGAGAAAGAGAGTCACCGTAGCCACAAGAGGTGGTCCGAATGCTCTCTTTCGGCCCGCCATCAAAAATGCTAGCATCTCCCCTCAAGGTTCTCGGGTCTTCCCACTCCTGGCTTCATTCTCCACGTTTCTCCCTGGAGCCAGAGGAGGAGACCCAGTCACCTTCGAGGTCATCTAGGCGGCCTTCCCAGATGGCCTCGGTGGCCTCATCTAGATCGACCAGGAGTATGTCCGACACAGATATGGACTGGATGATGCATCAATTTCTTCAGGCCCAGATGCAGATGGGAGTGCTTTGCCTTCCCCTCTGGGGGAGGGCTCGACCTTTTGCCCCATTGCTCCTTCTCACCCACTATGGGTTTCGCAGCAGTCGGATCCAACTAGCTTCGAGGGGGTGGCGACAGCGCCGGCACTGTTTCCTACTTCGGCGCCGACTATACCCTCGAGTCTGTCAGATCCTTTTTCGTATCCGAGCTCTCGGGGCCGTGTGTTGGGCATCGGATCCAGAGGAGTTAGTGGGCCTTCGGCGCCATTAAGGTCGGAGTGCACTACTCTTTCGGATCTGATCGGATCAACTCCAGCTCCGATCTGCACGCTGGATCTGAGGGGACTGCTTTTGGATCCTAGGGAGAGCAGTTCACCATTGGTGTTCAATGTCGTGGAGAGGGTCCTTTCGAGGGATTCGAGGCCCCAGGCTCTTGCTACGGATCCACCCACCATTCCCTCTTAGATGGGCCTTTCTTCCATCAAGGGCAGGGGTTGGTGTAATGGTTAAAGTGTTTACCTTACAGACACAAGGTGCAGGGTTTGATTCTTACATTGGGTAATTGGCTAAGCTGAAAATGGCCCACAAGGGCTGTTGGCTTAGTAGTAATCTGTGATTCATCTGATTCATCTGATTCATCTGTGATTCATCTGTGATTCATCATCCGGCCCCAGGGACAGCCTACGCCTACGTCCCAGATGGTTCCTGTAGAGGAACAGGACATTGTGGGCGAGGCCTCTTCGGACAGCACCCCCCGAGGAGGTCCTCCTGGCGTAAGTGCAAGAGGAGGCACTTGGACTCACCCAAGTCCCTCACAGAAGACACGGACTTAGAGGAAGGGGAAGGTTCCCCAAGGTCACCCCGAAGACACCTCCTTTGGAGACATTATGGAAATGTTGCACATTAGAGAGGGGTGATCTTCCCAAAAACCTTCCTTGGATGAGTCTGTGTTTCTGGAGGTGTTTGACGCAGGCCCAACTACCTCTTGGGTGTCCCCTCCCACCGACCCCCTGGTGGACCTCATAACTACCAGGGCATGGAAGTGGCCAGACACTGTCGAGCCAATACCCAAGAGACCAGACATGATCCTCAGCCTCCTAATGGACAGGACAGTTTGGAGCAAGGGTGCCCCACAGGATGCCATGGTGGTGGCAGCTGCCACTAAAAAGGAATTAGCACAGGAGAGTTCCTTGGTTCACCCTCCAGACAAGGAGTCTCGGATGATGGACCGTCTCGGGAAGTGGATGTTCGCTTCAGCGACCTTCTCTGTAAGGTCACTGAACTATATGGCACACGTAATTTAGCTCCAGTGGGACCTAATCAAAGAGTATGCTGGATCACCCCCAGAGTCCATGTCGGCCGAGGGCAAATGGACCTTCTCGGCTCGAATGGTCACTCTTAAGTCGATTACTAACACATCTATGCAGCTTCTCTCCCATGCCACGGAGGCAGCGGCTAGAGCCAGTGGAACAGGCGTTGTCTTACGTCGACAGGCCTGGCTCCGTCTCTGCGACTTTGCGGAACCCTTCAAGGCATCCTTCGCAAACGCCACCTTTGACGGTTCTACACTTTTGGCAAAACCGCCTGCGATACTTCTTCAGAGTGAGAAAGACCGGAAGGCGTTGTCTGCTGTTGGGATCCGCTTTTGGGCTCCTCAGAGGTCCTTCTCCAGGAACCAAAGGGACAAAAGAAGATGTGTTTCCGGAAAGCTCAACAATCCCGTTTTGCTCCGGATACTTCATCCTCCAGAGGCAGAGAAGGACAAGGCCCAGAGGCAGAGGGGCCAAGAATTTTGGGTCTGGGAACCTTTCCGATCGGACCGCACAGCAGCCCTGAGGGGCTGCCTGACTGCTCCTCTGGAGGCAGTGGGGTGCACTCTTGGAGCACCTAGCATATTGAGAGTCCATCACGACAGATCACTGGGTGCTCCAAATCATATCCAGAAGCTATTCTATTCCATTCCTAACATCCCCATCCCAGTCGGGAGCCTCCCTGATGTTCCACCCAATCAGGGAGGCAGCAGCCTTCAAGATAAGAGCTGCTAAGAAAGAGCCATCCAGCACATCCCCTCGGGCAATCCAGATCAGGCTTTTACTCCAGGTTCTTTTGGTGGCAAAAGATGGGGACTTAAATTCGACTGACTTGTCCATACTGAGCCCGTCAGTGACCAAGGAAAAGTTCCGAATGATCACTATTTAATCCATTTTCCCACTTTTACAGGAGAACGACTGGATGTGCTCGATAGACCTCAAGGATGCGTACTACCGCATTCTAATGGACAGGCGATCCAGGAGGTTTCTCCGTTTCCGGCTGGGAGCCAGCCATTATAAATTCATGGTCCTACCCTTTGGTCTCACCACAGCCGCCAGGGTGTTCACCAAGGTCATGGCAGTTGTAGGGGCCCACCTGAGGCTTCAGGGAATACAGGTCTTTCCTTACCTGGACGACTGACTCCTAACCGACCCCACCAAGCATCTACTATGTTCAGGCAGGGGCTACTTCTTACATCTAGCCTGCCATCTAGGCATCACAATCAACCTCAAGAAATCTTCCCTTCAGCCTACTCAGATCTTGGATTTCATAGGGGCCAAGATAGACACTATACATTGCAAAGTTTTCTGACGGTGGACAGACTCATAATCTAAAACTTCACATTTTAGCCCTTCTTCAATCATCATTTAGCGGAATTAGTCCTGAGGGCCCTGGGGTCCATGGCACCATCAATCTGTCACCCATCGCACATCTGAAGGCGAGAATCCTTCAATGGACCTTACAGGTCCAGTGGTCCATCCTACATCACCCCCTGTCTACACCTATTTCCTCAGCAGGGTTTGCATTTGCAGAATCTCTACTTTGTGGCTCCATTCCAGGGACCTCGGAAAGGCGCCCTTCTCCATGTCCCCACCCCAAGTCACAGTGACCACGGATGCATCGCTCCTCAGGTGGGGCATTACGGGCATATCCGTCCAAGGCGTGGACTCACACAGAGACCTCTTTGCATATCATTGTGCTGGAGATGAGGGCGGTGCTTCTAACGTTGCAGGCTCTCCATTCCCTTCTTCTTCCAGGGACTATTGCAATTCAAACAGACAACGTCGGTAGTCTGGTATATCAACAAACAGGGGGGAACCAGATCTTACCCACTTTGCCGAGAGGCCATGAGAGTGTGGGAATGGGCGATATCCACCAACCGCTTACTCATAGCAACACACATTTCGGGTCGGTCAAACATTCTAGCGGACAGGTTGAGTCGAACTATCCCCTCTCACCTTACGAGTGGTCCCTGAACCCAGTAGTAGTGGAACAGATCTTCCTCAGATGGGGTCAACCTTGCTGTGATCTCTTTGCGTGGCCGAACAAAGTGCAGCAAGTTCTTCACTCTAATTCCCCACCAGGGAAGTCCCCAGAGATGCTCTGGTTCATTCTTGGCCATCCGTCTTCTTTTATGCTTATCCTTCTCTTCCGTTGATGACAAAATTCTTGCAGAGCAGCCTCGTCGGTTGGGGAGCAGAGTTATCCTCATAGCCCCATTTCGGTTCCCATGCCTATGGTCTCATCTAGTGCATCCTCCCTGGGTCTTAGATCCCATTCCGGATCTGATTTCTCACCCCTTGGGATTGAAGACCCCGACCTGGACAACCTCAAGCTCTCGGTGGTTGATCCATTTCCTTAATGGCACAGAGCACCATGATTACACTCTAGAAGTGAGGAAAAAGACAACCTAGTCGAGCACTACACAGCGAGAGACCTGATATTAATGACACTTTGAAAGGTGCTTAACAATAAGCACTGAGTTTTGAGTCCATAACCACTGAGGGCTGGCTCTTGGTTCATAGCCCTATATTATGTATTCTCAACATAGATGCCAGGATATGCCTCTTGAGCTTCACTCTCAAGGAGAATTTCTTGGCATTCGAGTCTTAAATGCATAATAGTATGGTTGTAGTAGGAAACCTCATCATAATCCTCTGTGTAATACATGGAGCACCATGATTATGCTCCAAAATCTGAAAACGGTAAACCTATAAAGCATTACTATACCATAACAGTATGTTCAAAGGAATCTGACAACTGATCTGATGTTGTCAGTTTTCATTCTTCCCCAACATATGGGTTTGCCTATGATACTCGGATCCAACACGGCTGTTATTCTAGCTCATGGCCACCAACAAACTCTCAAGCTCCTACTCTACCCATAATTCACCATCCCTAACATATCTCAGATCTCGTTTGCAGCCTTCACAACTAGACATGGTTGAATACAGATCTCAGGATATCTTATTTATATAAGTATTACTTCATGATAATTTTACCTTTAATTATTGTTCTTAGGTAAATCTTTTTCTAGTTCCTTTTTTTGTGTACCATTAGACGTTTTACTACCTCTTATACACTTACGAATGTATTCTCGCTATAATTGCTGATACTCCTTTCCTACCCATGCTACTTCTCTCCCAATAAGGGTTTAAAAAAAAAAACAGAAAGATTTTGGATCCAGCCACTTCGAATCTGATGTCTCTAAGTTCTCCTCCGGATCCTAAGTCCTCCTTGGATCTCACAGATTCGATTCATCTGAAGTAGTCAACTTCATTTGATCAGCAACTTGTGGGTATCAGATCTGACCTGGATCCGAGCCGGCAGCTTTCCAAGCTAAAGATCCTACCTCCAAGCTCCTCCTTCCAGTCCCCAGATCTCATTTTCCACTGCTTTAACAAGCACGAGTTACGAGCTCCTGGCAGTTAGGTAGTGAGTATTGTGTAATTTCTTGAATTTTTGCAAAATTTTGAGAGGTGTGTGTTTGTGATTGTTTAAACCCATTAGCCTAGCTTAGTTTTAGTATATTCTCCCTTCCCTTTAGTCTTGTGTGTAAATGTGTGTGTGGTTGTGGTTGGTATGGCCGAAGGCCCTAAGACCATTTTCTCCAAGTGCTCTGAGTATAATAAAGCTCTCCCAGCCGATGGCCACACTCAGTGCGTTCTTTGCCTGAGGGTAGCACATTTATATTCGGGCTGCCATATTTGCGCAGCCTTTAACCCTCGGGCTCTGAGGGATAGGAGGAACAAGCTGATCCTTGTGGGTATTATACCCACCAATTCTGCTTCTTCCTCCTCTCCCTCAGTGGCTCCAGCCACAGCTGCGGCTGTTCATCCAGCTGTGCTATCTCCCCTGGCTGGGACTCAACATCCCACCATTTCCCAGGGAGAGAAGGACTCCAAGAGAAAAGAGAGGAGAGAGAGAGGGTGAGAGAGAGAGAGAGAGAGAGATAGAGAGAAACATAGGTGCCACAAGCGGCGGGCTGGCCTTGGCGAGCCCCTTCAGGCCCGCTGGCTAAACAGCTCTCTTCTCCCCTGAAGATTCCCAGGTCCACCCCCTCTCAGCTCTGTTCTCCACATTTCTCACCTGAGGAGGAGTTCCGTCCATCTTCAAGGTCGTCATGGTGGCCTTCCCGGCCAGCTTTGGCAGCCTCTTCTAGGTTGACATGAAGCCTTTCAGATGCTGACATGGACCAGATGATGCATCACTTTCTCAAAGCCCAGATGCAGATGAGAGTGCTCCTGCCCCACTGAGGAGCTCAACCACCTTGCCCCATAGCTCCTTCTCCGATCCATTATCGGGTTTCGGAGCCATCGGATCCGAGCAGTCACGGAGTCAGGGAGTCGGCGCCGATAGTAGTTGCTACTTCGATGTCGGCCATGCCCTCGAGTTTGTCAGATCCCTTTTTGGATCCGAGCTCTCAGGGCCGAGAGCCATGCATCGAATCTGAGGGGGTAAGTGTGTCTTCGGCTCCATTGCGGTCAGAGCACACTTCCCTTTTGGGTCCAATCGCTTCGGTTCTGATGCAGATCCCTGCGTCAGATCTGAGGTTGTTGCTCATGGAACCCAGAGAGAGCGGCTCACCTTCGGCATTCGACGTGGTGGAGAGGTTTTTCTCAAGATGTACATGACCCCCTGCTCGCTATGGATCCAGCCAACATTCCCTCGCAGACAGGCTTGTCTTCCATCATCCGGCCCCAGGGACAGCCTGCGTCAACTCCCCACCCAGTTCCACTGGAGGAACATGACCCTGTTGGATAGCCCTCCTCGGACAGTCCCACCGAGGAGGTCCCTCCTAGCAAGTGTAAGAGGAGGCACTTGGACTCCCTTGAGTCCCTCATGGAAGGCACCGATTTTGAGGAAGGGGAAGGGTCCCCCAGGTCACCCTGAGGGGCGTCTCCTTTGAAGACATTATGGAAATGCTACACCTAAAAGGGGGGTGGTCAGCCCAAAAGCCTTCCTTGGATGAGTCGGTGTTTCTGGAGGCATTTGGCGCGAGCCGTCTACCTCTTGGGTGTCCCCTCCAGCCAACCCCTGGTAGACCTCATTACTACCAGAGTGGAAGGAGCCGGACACTGTAGAGCCAATCCCCAGGAGACCAGATAAGATCCTTAGTCCCCCTGTGGATAGGACAGCGTGGAGTAAAGATTCCCCGGTATATGCCATGGTGGTGGCGGCTGCCACCAAGAAGGAACTGGCACAGGATAGTTCCTCGGTCCATCCTCCTGATAAGGAGTCTCAGACGATGGATCGTATCAGAAAGTGGATGTTTGCTTCGGTTACCTTTTCCATAAGGGGGCTGAATTACTTGGCCCATGTGATTAGGCTTCAGTGGGATCTGGTGAAGGAATATGCTGAGTCTCCCCCTGAGTCCATGTCGGCCGAGGACAAACGGACCTTCTCTACTCGCATGACCACTCTAAAATCTGTATCGAACATGTCTATGCAGCTACTCTCCCATGCCACGGAGGGGGCCGCTAGAGCCAGCGGATCAGGCATCACCTTAGCGTCATGCCTAGCTCGGACTTTGCGATGGTTCTACCCTGTTTGGCAAGACCGTCCACGATACATTGGTCCAGAGCAAGAAAGATGGGAAGACACTGTCTGCTGTCAGAATCTGCTTCTCGACTCCTCAAAGGTCTTTTTCCAGGAACCAGAGAGGAAAAAAGACGATGTAGTTCCAGAAGTCTCAGCAGTCCCGTTACACTCCGGACCCTTTGTCCTTCAGAGGCAGAGGGGGACAAGGTGGACAGCAGCCCAGAGGCAGGGGGGGATGAAGAATTTTGGGTCACGGGAATCCTTTTCTGATTGACCCATGCAGCAGCCCTGAGGGGTTGCCTGACTGCTCCTCTCTGGAGGCAGTTGAGGGCCAATTTTTGAAGCACCTGGCACAATGGGAGTCCATCACGACAGATCGCTGGGTGCTTTGAATAATATCCAGAGGCTACTCTATTCATAAATCTTCCTCCTCAATCGAGGTGCCTCCCTGATGTTCCACCCAATCAGAGGGAGGCTGAAACTTTAGAGATAAAGAAGCTGTTACAAAAAAGAGCCATCCAGCACATTCCTGCAGACCAGTCCAGGTTAGGCAATTACTCCAGGTTCTTTTTGGTGCCAAAAGGCGGGGGACTTAAGACCAATTCTCGACCTTTCTACAATGAACCTCTTCATTGCCAAGGAGAAATTCTGGATGGTCACTCTTCAATCCATTCTCCCTCTGTTGCAGGAGAATGACTGGATGTGCTCCATAGACCTCAAGGATGTGTACTACCACATTCTCATGGACAGGCGATCCAGGAGGTTTCTCTGCTTTCGGTTGTGGGCCAGCCATTACCAGTTCAGGGTCCTACCATTCGGCCTCACCACAGCCCCTAGGGTGTTCACCAAGGTCATGGCAGTTGTAGCGGCCCACCTGAGACTTCAGGGAATACAGGTTTTTCATTACCTGGATGACTGGCTCCTTGCTGCCTCCGCCAGGCATCTACTCTGCTCAGCCAGGGATTGCTTCCTGCTCTTAGCCTCCCAGTTGGGGATCACAATAAATCACAAGAAATCATCCCTTCAACCAGTTCAAGTCCTGGACTTCATAGGGGCCAGAATAGACAAGCTTCAGACCAAGGCCTTCTTGACGTCGGACAGACTTCGCAGATTAACCCTTCTTGTTTTAGCACTCCTTCAATTTCCAGCCCCATCAGTGGAGTTAGTCCTGAGAGCCTTAGCATCCATGGCAGCAGCAATCAACCTTTTGCCCTTAGCTCGCTTGCACATGAAGGTTCTCCAGTGGACCTTGCACGTCCAGTGGTCCATCCTTCAACACCCATTGGACTCTCCAATCCCCCTCAGCAGAGTCTGTAGAAATTCCCTCTTATGGTGGCTTCAATCTCGAGAGCTTCAGGAAGGATGACCATTCATAATGCCACAACCCCAAGCCATGGTAACCACGGACGTTTCTTACCTTGGGTCGGGGGGCATTGCATGGGCAGAACTGTCCAAGGTATGTGGACTCAGACAGAGACCATTCTGCATATCAATGTTCTGGAGATGAGAGCGGTGCTTCTAGCGTTGCAAGCTCTTCATACCTTTCTCCCTCCAGGGACTATTGCAATTCAGACAGACAACATGTCAGTAGTCTGGTACATCAACAAACAGGGGGGGACCAGGTCTTACCCTCTTTGCTGAGAAGCCATGACAGTTTGGGATTGGGCAATATCCACCAACCATTTTCTGTTAGCAATGCATATTCCGTGTCGGTCTAACATCCTAGCGGACAAGCTGAGTCGAACTATCCTCTCACCTTACGAGTGGTCTCTGAACCCCTTAGTAGCGAAACAGATCTTCCGCAAGTGGGGTCAGCCTTGCTGCGATCTCTTTGCAATGCCTTCAAACGCGAAGTGCAGCAAGTTTTTTGCTCTAATTCCCCCCCGGGGGAAAGCCCCAGAGACACTCTAGTCCATGCTTGGCTATCCGGTCTTCTTAATGCTTATCATCCTCTTTCATTAATGACAACATTTTTACAGAAAGCTCGTTGGTTGGGGAACAAGATTATCCTCATAGCCCTATTCTGGCCATGTCAAACCTGGTTCCTGTACCTACGGTCTCATCTTATAGCTCCTCTTTGGATCTTAGATCCCATCCCGGATCTGATTTCTCATCCTTCGGGA
Organism: Protopterus annectens; assembly: GCF_019279795.1. Lineage (NCBI taxonomy): Eukaryota > Metazoa > Chordata > Ceratodontiformes > Protopteridae > Protopterus > Protopterus annectens. The sequence continues at coordinate 742,180,034 of NC_056751.1, read as the reverse complement.
TTAGAAACTCCGAATCTGGATGACCTCAAGCGCTCAGCTTGGATGATCCAGTTCCATTAGTTGCCAAGACTCCCGGTATCTCGTCTGCAGTTAGATCCATCCTGATAGTGGTGCATAAGCCTTCTACCAGGAAGGTTTACAACAGCAAATGGAAACGGTTTTCCATTTGGGCCTCGCATAAGAATTTGGATCCTTTCACTGCTCCCATTCCAGCAGTGCTTGATTTCCTATCTTGTATTTTTCAGCAAGGGGCTAGTTCTTCTACTGTAAAGGTTCAAATGGCTGCCATTTCCCATTTTCACATTGGAGACAATCTTAGTCCTTTAGCTTCCACTAAGATTTGTAAGACCTTCTTGAAAGGCACCTTTCTTTTGATACCTCCTACTAGGAATGCTGTTCCCCCATGGGACCTAACTTTGGTTCTTCAGGCTCTAACTGGACCACCCTTTGAGCCTGCAGCTTCTGTTGATTTAAAATTCTTATGTTGGAAAACTGCTTTCTTAATAGCTATTACTTCAGCTAGAAGGGTGTCGGAACTCCAGGCCCTTTGTACTAAACCCCCATATCTTGTTTTCCATAAGGACAGAGTCTCTCTGAGGACTAACCCTTCCTTCTTACCTAAAGTGGCTTCTGAGGCAAACATCAATCAATCCATTAATCTACCAGTTTTCTTCCATAACTATCAGAATAAAGGGGAATACAAACTTCATTTGTTAGATGTTCATAGACAAGTGCACTTTTACCTGCACAGAACAGCTGCCTTTCACAAGTCAGAGCAGCTCTTTGTTTCCTTTGCGAAGCCCTTCTTGGGTAAACCAGTGTCAAAGGTGACTCTAGCTAGATGGATTTCTCAATGCATTTCGCTCATGTACAAGATATCTGGTCTGCCAGAGCCCTTAGGGGTTCATGCTCATTCTACCCGTTCTATGGTTACTTCGCTGCGTTCTGGTCAAGAGTGCCCTTGGATGACATTTGTTCTGTGGCTACTTGGGCTTCCTCTCATACCTTTATCTCTCATTATAAATTGGATTTAATATCCAGAGGAAGGGCAGCTTTTGGCTCTGCAGTGCTCCAGAATATCCGTCCTTAAGGACCTCCCAAGTGTTTGGTAGCTGGGGACTCTGCCTACAGGTTGCTGATCAAATGAAGTTGACTACTTCAGATAAAGAAGTTATGTACTCACCATAACGTTCCATCTGAGTAGGTAACTTCATTTGTCAGCAACCGACCCCCCCCCTCCTTCCCCCTAACCTGGTTCTTTGGTTATCTGAATCATAGAATGATTCAGCCTTTGGTATTCGCTAGGTTAGGATTTTTTTTAGGTTGTTGTTTTGTCTTCATGAAATTGTATAATTGGGCAAATGCAATCCGAGGACTGGAAGGAGGTAGCAGGGTATTGTGGGTAAGGGGAGGAGCTTGGAGATCGGATCTTTAGCTTGGAAAGCTGCCGGCTCGGATCCAGGTCGGATCTGATACCCACAGGTTGCTGACAAATCAAGTTACCTACTCAGATGGAACATTATGGTGAGTACATAACTTCTTTATCTGAAGTAGTTAACTTCATTTAATCAGCATCCTGTGGGTATCGGATCCGATTCGGATCCAAGCCGGCAGCTTTCCTAGCCAAAGATCTGAGCTCTAAGCTCCTCCCCCTACCCATAATGCCTTGCCACCTCCCTCTAACCCTCAGATCTCATTTGCTGTGGCTTTGTAAGCATCCTAGAATGAGCTCCAACAGCGTGGGTACTGTGAGTTAAGGGTTTTTCTCTATTTTTTCTGTCAGAAAATTGCCTTTTTCTTGTGTCTGTGTTCCCACTTACACCCTTAGTTGTTTTTGGGTAGTCTTTTCTATTTTTCTCTGTGTAGTTAAACTTTTTCCCCTCCCCTCTTTCTGTGTGTGAAGGCGTGTGCATGTGGGCCTGTTCTTCTTTCCTTTCTTTAATATGTCTGAAGGCCCAAAACCTATTTTTTTCAAAATGCTCCGAGTTTGGCCATAAGCTGTCCCCAGTGGATGGCCACACTCAGTGCGTTATTTGCCTGGGTGTTGATCATCTTTCTTTGGGCTGCACTATTTGTGCAGCCTTCAACCCCAGGGCTTTGAGGGGATAGGAGGATGAAGTTAATCCTTGCGGGCCTCTTACCCCCCGATTCAGCTTCGTCCTCCTCCCCCTCTGTGGGGCCAGCCATGGCTACCACTGCTCCACCTCCCGCCTCTGATCCCCTGGCCGAGACTCAACCTCCCTCTTTGGCCCAGGAGGATAGGGGTGGCAGGAAGAAGGATAGGAGGGAGCGGGAGAAAGAGAGTCACCGTAGCCACAAGAGGTGGTCCGAATCTGCTCTTTCGGCCCCGCCATCAAAAATGCTAGCATCTCCCCTCAAGGTTCTCGGGTCTTCCCACTCCCAGCTTCATTCTCCATGTTTCTCCCCGGAGCCAGAGGAGGAGACCCAGTCACCTTCGAGGTCATCTAGGCGGCCTTCCCAGATGGCCTCGGTGGCCTCATCTAGATCGACCAGGAGTATGTCCGACGCAGATATGGACTGGATGATGCATCAATTTCTTCAGGCCCAGATGCAGATGGGAGTGCTCTTGCCTCCCCCCCTCCGGGGGGGGAGCTCGACCCCCTTTTTTGCCCCATTGCTCCTTCTCTGACCCACTATCGGGTTTCACAGCAGTCGGATCCGACTAGCTTCGGAGCCGGGGTGGCGACAGCGCCGGCACTATTTCCTACTTCGGCGCCGACTATACCCTCGAGTCTGTCAGATCCTTTTTCGTATCCGAGCTCTCGGGGCCGTGTGTTGGGCATCAGATCCAGAGGAGTTAGTGGGCCTTCAGCGCCATTAAGGTCAGAGTGCACTACTCTTTCGAATCTGATCGGATCACCTCCAGCTCCGATCTGCACGCCAGATCCAAGGGGACTGCTTTTGGATCCTAGGGAGAGCAGTTCACCATTGGCATTCAATGTCGTGGAGAGGGTCCTTTCGAGGGATTCGAGGCCCCAGGCTCTTGCTACGGATCCACCCACCATTCCCTCTTAAATGGGCCTTTCTTCTATCAAGGGCGGGGGTTGGTGTAATGGTTAAAGTGTTTACCTTACAGACACAAGGTGTAGGGTTTGATTCTTACATTAGGTAATTGGCTAAGCTTAAAATAGCCCACAAGGGCTGTTAGCTTAGTACTAATCTGTGATTCATCTGATTCATCTGATTCATCTGTGATAAATCTGTGATTCATCATCCGGCCCCAGGGATAGCCTACTCCTACGTCCCAGATGGTTCCTGTAGAGGATCAGGACATTGTGGGCGAGGCCTCTTCGGACAGCCCCCCCCCGAGGAGGTCCCTCACAAACGTAAGTGCAAGAGGAGGCACTTGGACTCACCCAAGTCCCTCACAGAAGACACGGACTTAGAGGAAGGGGAAGGTTCCCCAAGGTCACCCCCGAAGACGTCTCCTTTGGAGACATTATGGAAATTTTGCGCATTAGAGAGGGGTGATCTGCCCAAAATCCTTCCTTGGATGAGTCTGTGTTTCTTGAGGCATTTGACGCAGGCCCAACTACCTCTTGGGTGTCCCCTCCCACCAAACCCCTGGTGGACCTCATAACTACCAGGGCATGGAAGTGGCCAGACACTGTCGATCCACTACCCAAGAGACCAGACAGGATCCTCAGCCTCCCAATGGACAGGACATTTTGGAGCAAGGGTGCCCCACTGGATGCCATGGTGGTGGCAGCTGCCACTAAAAAGGAATTAGCACAGGAGAGTTCCTCGGTTCACCCTCCAGACAAAGAGTCTCGGATGATGGACCACCGCGGAAAGTGGATGTTCGCTTCAGTGACCTTCTCTGTAAGGTCACTGAACTATATGGCACACGTAATTTAGCTCCAGCGGGACCTAATCAAAGAGTACGCTGGATCACCCCCAGAGTCCATGTCGGCCGAGGGCAAATGGACCTTCACGGCTCGATTGGTCACTCTTAAGTCGATTACTAACACATCTATGCGGCTTCTCTCCCATGCCACGGAGGCAGTGGCTAGAGGCAGTGGAACAGGCATTGTGTTACGTCGACAGGCCTGGCTCCATCTCTGCGACTTTGCGGAACCCTTCAAGGCGTCCTTTGCGAACGCCACCTTTGACGGTTCTACACTTTTTGGCAAAACCATCTGTGATACGCTTCTCCAGAGTTAGAAAGACGGGAAGATGTTGTCTGCTGTTGGGATCCGCTTCTTGGCTCCTCAGAGGTCCTTCTCCAGGAACCAAAGGGGACAAAAGAAGATGTGTTTCCGGAAAGCTCAACAATCCCGTTTCGCTCCAGATACTTCATCCTCCAGAGGCAGAGGAGGACAAGGTAGACGCCGGCCCAGAGGCAGAGGGGGGCCGAAGAATTTTGGGTCTAGGGAACCTTTTTCCGATCGACCCGCACAGCAGCCCTGAGGGGCTGCCTGACTGCTCCTCTCTGGAGGCAGTCGGGGTGCACTTCTTGGAGCACCTAGCATATTGAGAGTCCATCACGACAGATCACTGGGTGCTCCAAATCATATCCAGAAGCTATTCTATTCCATTCCTAACATCCCCATCCCAGTCGGGGAGCCTCCCTGATGTTCCACCCAATCAGAGGGAGGCAGCAGCCTTCGAGATAAGAGAGCTGCTAAGAAAAAGAGCCATCCAGCACATCCCCCTCGGGCAATCCAGATCAGGCTTTTACTCAAGGTTCTTTTTGGTGGCAAAAAAGATGGGGGACTTACGGCCAATTCTCGACCTGTCCATACTGAGCCTGTCAGTCACCAAGGAAAAGTTCTGGATGATCACTATTTAATCCATTTTCCCACTTTTACAGAAGAACGACTGGATGTGCTCGATAGACCTCAAGGATGCGTACTACTGCATTCTAATGGACAGGCAATCCAGGAGGTTTCTCCGTTTCCGGCTGGGAGCCAGCCATTATCAATTCATGGTCCTACCCTTCGGTCTCACCACAGCCACCAGGGTGTTCACCAAGGTCATGGCAGTTGTAGGGGCCCACCTGAGGCTTCAGGGAATACAGGTCTTTCCTTACCTGGACGACTGACTCCTAACCGCCCCCACCAAGCATCTACTATGTTCAGGCAGGGGCTACTTCTTACATCTAGCCTGCCATCTAGGCATCACAATCAACCTCAAGAAATCTTCCCTTCAGCCTACTCAGATCTTGGATTTCATAGGGGCCAAGATAGACACTATACATTGCAAAGTTTTTCTGACGGTGGACAGACTCCGCAATCTAAAACTTCACATTTTAGCCCTTCTTCAATCATCAGCCCCCCCAGCGGAATTAGTCCTGAGGGCCCTGGGGTCCATGGCAGCGGCCATCAATCTGTCACCTATCGCACATCTGAAGACGAGAATCCTTCAATGGACCTTACAGGTCCAGTGGTCCATCCTACATCACCCCCTGTCTACACCTATTTCCCTCAGCAGGGTTTGCATTTGCAGGGAATCTCTACTTTTGTGGCTCCATTCCAGGGACCTCCGGGAAGGGCGCCCCTTCTCCATGTCCCCACCCCAAGTCACAGTGACCACGGATGCATCGCTCCTCAGGTGGGGGGGGCATTGCATGGGCATATCCGTCCAAGGCACGTGGACTCACACAGAGACCGGTTTGCATATCAATGTGCTGGAGATGAGGGCGGTGCTTCTAGCGTTGCAGGCTCTTCATTCCCTTCTTCCTCCAGGGACTATTGCAATTCAAACAGACAACATGTCAGTAGTCTGGTATATCAACAAACAGGGGGGAACCAGATCTTACCCACTTTGCCGAGAGGCCATGAGAGTGTGGGAATGGGCGATATCCACCAACCGCTTTCTCATAGCAACGCACATACCGGGTCGGACAAACCTTTTAGCGGACAAGTTGAGTCGAACTATCCTCTGACCTTACGAGTGGTCTCTGAACCCAGTAGTAGTGGAACAAATCTTCCTCAGATGGGGTCAACCTTGCTGTGATCTCTTTGCGTCGCCTTCGAACACAAAGTGCAGCAAGTTCTTCACTCTAATTCCCCCACCAGGGGAAGTCCCCAGAGATGCTCTGGTTCATTCTTGGCCATCCGGTCTTCTTTATGCTTATCCTTCTCTTCCGTTGATGACAAAATTCTTGCAGAACGCTCGTCGGTTGGGGAGCAGAGTTATCCTCATAGCCCCATTCGGTTCCCATGCCTATGGTCTCATCTAGTGCATCCTCCCTGGGTCTTAGATCCCATTCCGGATCTGATTTCTCACCCCTTGGGATTGAAGACCCCCGACCTGGACAACCTCAAGCTCTCGGCTTGGTTGATCCATTTCCCTTAATGGCTAGGACTCCTGGTATCTCATTCTCAGTTAAGGCTTTCCTGCTGGCCGCTCATAAGCCTTCTACCAGGAAAGTCTACAAGAGTAAATGGAAACGTTTCTCTATCTGGGTGGAGCATAGGAATTTGGATCCCTTTACGGCTCCTATCCCAGCAGTCCTTGACTTTCTATCCCACATTTTTCATCAAGGGGCTAGTTCTTCTACTGTTAAGGTTCAATTGGCAGCTGTCTCCCACTTCCATGTTGGAAACAGTTTTGGGTCCCTAGCTTCCTCTAAGATTTGGAAGACATTCCTGAAAGGAACTTTCCTGTTCCTGTTAAGACCTCCGGTTAAAGATGCAGTTCCTCCATGGGATTTAACCCTGGTTCTCCAGGCTCTGACTGGTCCCCCTTTTGAGGCCGCAGCTTCAATCGACTTAAAGTATGTATCTTGGAAAACTGCCTTCCTGATTGCCATTACCTCAGCAAGGAGGATATTGGAGCTTCACGCTCTTTGCAGTAAGCCTCCATACATTGTCTTTCATAAAGACAGGGTTTCCCTCAGGACTAATCCCTCCTTCCTACCTAAAGTGGCTTCAGAAGTCAACATCAACCAATCCATCAACCTACCTGTCTTCTTTCCTAATTATCAGGAGAGTATAGATTTCATTGTCTGGATGTACATAGACAGTTGCGTTTTTACTTAAACAGAACAGCTGAATTTGGAAAATCAGATCAACTTTTTGTTTCATTTCCTAAGTCCTGTCTGGGTAAACCTGTGACTAAGGTAACCTTAGCTAGATGCATTTCCCAATGCATTCTTCTTGCATACAGAAGCTCTGGTCGACCTGAGCCCCTGAGGGTTCGAGCTCATTCTACCCGTTCTGTGGCTACTTCTGCTGCCTTCTGGTCAAGGGTGTCTTTAGACGACATTTGTGCAGCAGCTACCTGGGCTTCATCTCATACTTTTATTACTCATTATAAACTGGATTTAATATCCAGAGGACATGCATCCTTTGGCTCTGCAGTGCTCCGGAATATCCTTCCATGAGGACCTCCCAAGTTGTGGTAGCTGGGGACTCTGTCCCACAGGTTGCTGATCAAATGAAGTTAACTACTTCAGATAAAGAAGTTATGTACTCACCATAACGTTCCATCTGAGTAGGTAACTTCATTTGTCAGCAACCAACCCTCCCTCCATCCCCCGGACCCTTAGTTCGTTATTGAAGAACCAGGATACGTCACTTCCAGATGACATCAGGTAGAATGTATAGTACTGCTTTCTTGGGTTATAGTAATTTTCTATGGCATTATGACAAACTCGATCTGAGGGTTAGAGGGAGGTGGCAGGGCATTATGGGTAGGGGAGGAGCTTGGAGCTCGGATTTTTAAGCTAGGAAAGCTGCCGGCTCGGATCCGAATCGGATCCAATACCCACAGGTTACTGACAAATGAAGTTACCTACTCAGATGGAACGTTATGGTGAGTACATAACTTCTTTTTATCATTGGATCCTAAAGCCTTCGGATCCATCAGACAGACATTTTAACGCCAGAGAAAACTAGAAAGATTTTGAATCCAAAGCCCCTAGGTCTTCCTTCAGATCCTAAATCCTTCTTGGATCTGATAGGTTTGGCTGTTACTTCTTCAATGGATTCCAAACTTTCAGATCCAACAGACACAAGTCTTATTCCAGAGAAATTAAAAGATTTCAGATCCAAGCTCTTTGGATCCAAAGCCTTTAGAGACACGTTTGGATCTTAACTCTTCGAATCTGACAGACAGAAGTTTTAACTACAAAGAAAAAAGAAGATCTGGAGTAGGGACTTTATTTGTCAGCAACCTGTGGGTCATGAATCCGATATCGGATCCGAGCCGGCAACTATTTATACAGCTATGGATCCGAGCTCCTAGCTCCTCCCCTCACCCATAATCCCCTGCCAACCCCAAATGACCTCAGATCTAGTTTGCCGCTCTAGAGTGTGTCAGCTGGATTTTGAGCTCCTGGCGATTTTGAGATAAGTGTTGCTATTTTATCTCTTTAGCCCTTTTTTTTCTGTCTGTAATTAGTGTCTGTGTGTGTATTAGGCTTCCCTTTAGTCTTTTTTTTTTTTAAATTTTAGTGTTACCCTCCCCTCGCTGGTCGTTAGTGTGTGATTGTGTGTGTTTGCATTTGGGGCCTTGTGTGCTTGAGTAGTATTTCTTAGTTTTGGGACATGTCTGAGGCCCCAAACCTATTTTTTTCTAAATGCACCGAGTGTGGCCATAAGCTCTCCCAAGCGGATGGCCACACTCGGTGTGTTCGGTGCCTTGGGGTTGAACACCTGTCCTTAGGATGCATGATTTGTGCAGGGTTCAACCCCAGGGCACTGAAAGAGCGGAGGTCGAAGCTGGTCCTGGCGGGACTTTTGCCCCCGGAGTCGGCTTCGGCCTCCGCTACTCCCGTGGCACCTCCCCAGCCTGTGGTGGTGGCCAATCCTGTCCCCTTCCTCCGGCCGGGATTCAAACTCCCACTAAAGCACCAGAGGACAGGGAGGCCAGGAGGGAGAAATGGAGGGAGAAGCACCACAAGCGGCGGGCCGAGGCCTCCGCTTAGGCCCCACCAGCTAAGCGGGCTTCTCCCTCCATGGCTTCCAGGTTTCCTCCTCCTCGGCTCTGATCACATTGCTTCTCCCCGGGACCAGAGGAGGAGGAGACCCGATCTCCGTCGAGGTCATCGAGGCGGCACTCCAGGCCTGCCTCGGTGGCCTCATTGAGATCCACCTACAGCCTGTCTGATGCAGACTTGGACCAGATGATGAGAAGGTTCATCCAGGCCCAGCTGCAGATGGGAGTGCTCCTGCCTCCCCCCCCCCTCCTTCGAGGGGGAGCTCAACACCCTTTTTTGCTCTGATAGATCCTTCTACGACCCGCTATCCGGGTTCGGAGAGCTTGGAGTCGGGCAGCGTTGGAGCCGGGGGTGGATCGGTGCCGACAGTACTGGGTACTTTGGATCCGACCCTACCCTCGAGTCTGTCGGTTCCATCGTCAGATCCGACCTCTCGGAGCCATGGCCTGAGCTTCGGATCTGAGGGATTCAGTGTGCCTTCGGCTCCATCCAGGTCGGAGCACACTGGTCCCTTGGATCCGATGGTCTCGGCGCCGGTTACGATCCCTTCATCGGATCCGAGTGGGAGTCGGCTCTCGGAGCCCAGGGAGAGCGGCTCCCCCTCGGCCTTCGACGTAGTGGAGAGGGCTCTGTCGAGAGCATCCAGACCTCCGGCCCTTGTCTCGGCTCTGCCCTGCACTCCCTCTCTGCTGGGTCAGGCTTCCATCACCCGGCCACAGGGACAGCCTGCTTCGATGTCCCAGGTTGTTCCTTTGGAACAGGACATTGCTGGTGAGACCTCCTCGGACAGCCCCCCCGAGGAAGTGCCTCGCAAGCATAAGTGTAAGAGGAGGCACGTGGACTCCCCCGAGTCCTTAACAGAGGACACAGACTTGGATGAAGGGGAAGGCTCCCCAAGGTCACCCCCTCAGGATGTCTCCTTTGGAGACATCATGGAAATGCTCAGGCTCAAGGGGGGGGTGGTCTGCCCCCAAGGCTTCCTCCGACGAGTCCATGTTCCTGGAGACATTCGAAGCAGGCCCGTCTACCTCTTGGGTGTCCCCTCCGGTTGACCCCCTGGTGGACCTTGTGACCACCAGGGCGTGGAAGGAGCCAGACACTGTGGAGCCTATTCCCAAGTGCCCAGATAGGATTTTGAGCCCCCCACAGACCGGCCCCACTGGAGCAAGGGTCCCCCTGTAGATGCTATGTTGATGGTGGCAGCCACTAAGAGGGAACTAGCTCAGGAGAGTCCCTCGGTCCATCCTCCGAGCAAGGAGACTCGCTTGATGGATCGCCTTGGGAAGCGGGTATTCAGTTCAGTGACCTCCTCAGTAAGGTCTCTGAACTACATGGCACATGTCATCAGGATGCAGCGGGATCTTATTAAAGAATACGTTGCTTCCCCCCGGAGTCCATGTCGGTGGAGGACAAGCAATTGTACTCCACTCGTATGGCCACTCTGAGATCTGTTTCTAATACCTTTATGCGGCTGTTGTCTCATGCAACTGAGGGAGCCACTAGAGCTAGCAGAGTGGGCCTAGTTATGAGATGCCAGGCCTGGCTCCAACATTGTGACTTCGCGGAGCCCTTCAAGGCGTCCTTTGCGAATGCCCCCTTTGATGGTTCTGCTTTGTTTGGCAAGACCATTCGCGAGACACTTGTCCAGAGCGAGAAGGGCGGGAAGACGTTGTCTGCCGTCGGAGTCCGCTTCTCTGCTCCCCAGAGGTCCTTTTCCAAGAACCAAAAGGGACAGAAGAAGATGTGGTTCCGGAAATCGCAACATTCCCAACCTGCTCCGGACAACTAGTCCTTCTGTGGCAGAGGAGGACAGGGAGGATGCCGCCCTAGAGGCAGATGAGCACCGAGAAATTTTGGGTCCAAAGAATCCTTCTCTGATCGGCCCACGCAACAGCCCTGAAGGGTTGCCCGACTGCTCCACTCTGAAGGCAGTCGGGGGGCGCTTCTCGAGGCACCTGGCGGCATGGGAGTCCATCACGTCAGACCGCTGGGTGCTTCAGATTATATCCAGAGGTTACAAAATCCCTATGCTACATGTTCCGAGACTCAAGAACCTCCCCGATGTACCACCCGATCAGAGGGAGGCTGCAGCCGCAGAAATCCAGCAGCTGCTAGAAAAAAGGGCCATCCAACCCGTCCCCCCAGACCAGCTCGGATTAGGGTTTTACTCCAGGTTCTTTCTGGTGCCAACAAAGACAAGGGACCTGAGACCAATTCTAGACCTTTCCCTCTTGAACCTGTCGGTAACCAAGGAGAAATTCCAAATGGTCACTCTTCAATCCATTCTCCCCCTGTTGCGGGAGAATGACTGGATGTGCTCAATAGACCTCAAGGATGCGTACTAACACATCTTAATGGACAGACAATCCAGGAGGTTTCTCCGCTTCCAGCTGGGAGCCAGCCACTATCAGTTCAGGGTCCTTCCCCTTGGCCTCACTACAGCCCCCAGGGTGTTCACCAAAGTTTTAGCAGTGATAGCGGCCCACCTGAGACTTCAGGGAATGCAGGTCTTCCCATACCTGGACGACTAGCTCCTGACCACCCCAACAAGGCATCTACTCTGCTCAGCCAGAGATTTTTTTACTCGCCTAGCCCCCCAGTTAGGCATCATGATCAATATGGACAAATCCTCCCTTGCTCCGACACAAGTGATAGACTTCATAGGGGCCAGATTAGATACGAGAAGTCTGAGAGCCTACCTCACTTCGGAACGACTACAGAATCTGAGTTTACATGTGCGGGCCATCCTCCAATCGGAAGCTCCACCCACGGAATTGGTCCTGAGGGCACTGGGCTCTATGGCAGCAGCAATTACACTCCTTCCATGCGCTCGCCTAAACATGAGGGTGCTACAGTGGACCCTTCAAGTACAATGGTCCTTTGAGCTTCTTCCTCTCAATCACCCTGTCTCTATCAGCAAGACCTGCAGGAGGGCCCTGTTATGGTGGCTTCATTCCCCAGACCTCCATACAGGTCGCCCCTTCTGCGCTCCACCTCCTCTCATCACAGTGACCATGGACGCTTCTCGCCTCGGGTGGGGGGCATTGCTCAGGCAGAACAGTCCAAGGCACATGGAACGACACAGAGACCTCCCTGAATATCAATGTTCTGGAGATGAGGGCAGTGCTGTTGGCGTTGCAAGCACTTCACAACCTTCTTCCCGTAGAAACTATTGTGATACAGATGGACAACATGTCAGTTGTCTGGTATATCAACAAACGGGGGAACCAGGTCTTATCCTCTCTGCCGAGAGGCCATGAGAGTGTGGGAATGGGCGATCTCCACCAACTGCTTTCTGATCGCAACGCACATTCCGGGACGGTCCAACATTCTGGTGGACAAACTCAGCCACACTATTCTTTCCCCTTATGAGTGGTCTCTCAACTCCCGAGTAGCGAAGCAGATTTTTGCAAAATGGGGGCAACCATGCTGCAATCTTTTTGCCTCTCCCTCAAATACGAAATGCGACAGCTTCTTTGCCCTGATTCCCCCACCAGGGGAAGCCCCGAGAGATGCTCTAGTGCATGCTTGGCCACCCAGTCTACTTTATGCCTATCCTCCTCTACCACTAATGCTAAAGATGTTACAGAAAGCCTCTCGGTTGGGGAGCAAAATGATCCTCATTGCCCCATTCTGGCCTCGACAAACTTGGTTCCCTTACCTGTGGTCTCACTTGGTGAATCCTCCCTGGATTCTGGATCCCAGCCCTGATCTGATCTCCCACCCATCAGGCTTACCGACCCCGAATCTGGACAACCTGAAGCTGACAGCTTGGCTGCTCCAGTTCCACTCTTAATTAGGACTCCCAGTATCTCTTCACCAGTCAAAGCCATCTTGGTGGCAGTGCATAAACCTTCCACCAGGAAGATTTACCGCAGTAAATGGAAGCGCTTCTCCGTCTGGGAGGAACATCATAATCTGGACCCCTTCACTGCTCTGCTAACGTCCGTTTTGGACTTCCTTACTGGGCTTTTTCAGCAAGGGGCTGGCTGCTCTCCTAGAGGTTTCTTCTGCTATATGCAAAATGAGACTCATGGAGGAATTTGAAATAGATAGAAGAGTAGCCATCTGAGACATAAAAAATGATTGGACCTCTGCAGAAATGGATCCTGATAGGGTATCTGAGAGTTCCTTAATCATATCCCTCTGTAACCTTGTCAAATGTGCCAAATAATTCAATGACCTTAAGCAAATGTTGCTGAATCTTAAACACACTTCCAAAACCTGTCCATCACCTGGACTCCTTGTTAGGGCGGTGAACAGTGGAACTTTTGTCTCTGAATTCCTTTTTGGTGGCTGGTGCTGCAACCATGGCATCAACAGGCACCCCTTTACTCCAAGACTGTTTATCTAAAGGTGGTGCCATAATCTTGTCTGGTCTCCTAGATATAGGTCCCACTGTGTCAGACTCCTTCTATGCCCTATGAGAGACCAATTCATTAAGCTCTATGGTGGATAGAGTCACCCAGGAAGTAGATGGGTCAATATTGAAAGCTGCCAGGAATACCAACTCCTCAGATAATGAGTTACTGGACATCCAACCACCTCTCTGCTTTAGGATTTCAAGAATGTAACCAAAGGAGGCATCTTCAGCAGGTGACCATGGGGACCCTTCACCATCATTGAAGTCCATATCCTCTGTGACTGACTCTCTTGGAGCATCCGAGTGCTTCCTCTTCCACTTCTTCTTCCTAGGGACCTCATCAGTAGGATGCTGTAGGAAAATATTGGAGGAGATAGAAAAAGAAATACCCTGCTAGGAATCCTGGGGTCCATGCACTGGCTGTCACAGTGACAAAGAGTGATGAGGCTCCACGCACAGAGACATCAGGGTTGAAGACAGGGTAAATCTGTCTGCTCTGCTTGTGCAGATAAAATCCTCTTCACAGCCCCAAAGGCAGATCACCCAGGAGAAAGAGAAGACCTTGGATCCAAAAGAACAAGCATTTTGACCATTGACCCTCTCTGTTTCAAAACCAATGGCCCTGAGGTGGAAGCTAGAGTTGAGCTATCCAAAGCCAAATGTCTGAGGTGCAGAAATAGCTCCAACAATTTTAGAGCTGACTCCAACACCTCAGATCCGACAGACAAGCGTCAACTCTGAGACGTCTCTGGATCCAACAGAATCAGAGCACTCAGGGTAATCTTCAGATACAAAAATATAGCAATTTTCAGATCTGAGTCAGACGGAGTTGGACGGTTTAGATCCAAGGGCTCTATAACACCTGAAGGTACCAGAGGAGAAAGTTACAGTACAGGTGTGGTAGAAGCATGGACCTCCTGAGCTGAAGGGGTAGTAGCTGGTAAGATATCCATCTTATTCTGCCATGAGAGAATCTTCTGCACCACTCTTTCCACATCTTCTTCAGTCAAACTGCTGGAAGAATGAGTGGAAACAATAGAGAGTCACCTGGGCTTGTGATGTTCTAAAAAAAAACAAGAGCAGCCTTGAGGGTACCAGATCCACAGAAGGTGAATATCTTGTTCTTGTCAAATAAATGATGATAGATCCTGTAGGGCTAGAAATGTTCAAATCCAATAGTTTTCTCATCTGATCTGAGGAGGTCGAATCTATCACTTTATACTTTTTCTTCCTTGGATCCAAGGGTGAGGTCAGATCTGGCTTAGATCTCTTTCTAGGTTTCTGGATCCAAGGGTGAAGTCAGATCAACTTAAACTTTTTTGTGGATTTCTCCATAACCTGAGAAGATAGAGTGGAAGGTCTCAAAGAAAAAGACTTAGAATTTCTGCTTTTAGGAGACTGAGCCCCAGATATTGCTATTCCAAGAGCTGAATGTAGCAAGCCTTTCAAAATTAATTTGTTTTTTTCTCTCAACTAATGCTCTAGGGTTAAAGCCATGACAAATCTCACAATCTTCCTGCAAATGCAAGGGTCAAAGACAGTAAATGCATAAAGTAGTATAGGTATCAGACATACGAAGGTTGTGCCCACACTTAACACATTTTTTTAAATCTGCAGGGGCTTTTTCAGCCAAAATTCTAAGTAACAAACAGTCAGAGAATTACCACAAAACTGAAGGGACTAGTCTCTCTCTCTCTCTCTCTCTCTCTCTCTCTCTCTCTCTCTCTCTCTCTCTCTCTCTCTCTCTCTCTCTCTCTCTTAATAAATCGATTTTTATAGTTGTTATGTCAACAACAGGGTAAGGGACAAGAAAAGACATTTAAAGTAGCAGAAAACCTTAGAAATAAAAAAATAACAGACTTATAATTGCTCGAGAGCTAAGTTGGACCACATCTTTCGAATTAAGTGGCAAACAAGATCTGATGTAACTTAGGGTTGGTGCATTATAGGTAATGGGAATGCTCGGGAGTTTTAGTTTGCCATGAGATTTAGCAATGGCCGAGATGGATCCAAGCATCGGATCCGAACCCATCAGTTGAGGAGAGAATGAAAATTGACAACATCAGATACTAGAAATATTTTGAATCCAAAGCACCTAGGGCTTCCTTCAGATCCTAAGTTCTCTTTGGATCTGATACTTTTCATTGGATCCTAAGTCTTTGGATCTGACAGACACACATCTTATTCCAGAGAAATTAAAAAATTTTGGATCCAAGCTCTTTGGATCCAAAGCCATTAGAGCCTCCTTTGGATCCTAACCCTTGGGATCCAACAGACAGAAATTTTAATTCCAGAGTTTCAAATCCAAATCCCCTAGGGCTTCCTTCAGATCCTAAGTCCTCCTTGGGTCTGACAGGTTTGGCTCTTAATTCTTCACTGGATCCTAAGCCTTCAGCTCTGACAGACACAAGTCATATTCCAGAGGAATTGAAAGATTTCAGATCCAAGCTTTTCAGAGCCAAGGCCTTTAGAGCTTCCTTTGGATCCTAAGTCCTATTCAGATCCAACAGGCTCAGCTCCTATGGGGATTTGTCCCTTAGCTTCTACTTCTTCCAGCGGATCTGATAGGCAGAAGTCAAACTACAGAACATGAGCTAAGATCTGTCTATCCTTCCCTTCCCGCTCAACTTTTTTCAAGATGTGAATAAGATTATGTAAAAAATTCTCAGGGATCAAACCCAGATGGGGGTCTTGCCAACTCTGCCCTCTCATGGATCCTTGAGTGTGTCCACAAAATCTAATCTGTACCCTTTTTCTACCAGTGGTTCTGTGTAAGAAGGGGAAGCTTTCCCCCAGTCCATCAATTTTTTTCATTAGTATGGTACCAAGGGCCTTCTCAGTGTATAAACAACCGTCCTCTCCTATCTTGGGTCCTACGCACTGGGACAGCCGGTCAATCCTAAAGTACTTTTTAAGAGGCTACAAACAGATTTGATTAAAGAACTATGGAAACCTCTTTCCAGAACTGAAGCTGCTGAGCTTCAGTCTTCAGAAGTCTCTCATAGGCTATCTTACAGACCATATTCAATTCAGCCATGATGCTTATCTTATATGCTGCAGAAGGCAGCACTGGGGCTGTGGGTTCAGGCATTTCCATCAGGGAAGATGTCCGGATGCTCATCTGTGACTTTGTGCAGTCTTTCAAGTTATCGTTTGTCAATCCTTCCGTTGATGGTTCTCCTTGTTTGGCCCCACAGTAAACGACAGAAAGACCCTATCTGCAGTGGATGTACCTTTTCTGTCCCCTTAACAGATTTTTTTTCCAGGAATCATCTGAGAGGTTGAAGTATGTTTTTCAGGAAGACTCCGTGTCCTTTCCAGGACACACATGGAGGTAGCTCCCTCCTAGGCAGAGGAGAGGAGCAATAATGGCAGATGCCCCAGTAACAGAGGACACCTGCAAATCCGAAAGTCTAAAGATACTTTTTCTGATTGATCCTGCCAGCACTCCTGAAAGGAGACCTGATTGCTTTCTTCTGCAGGTAGTTTTGTTCCTTATCTCTACACAAGGAAGCCTAGCTAAACATAATAAAGGATACTTGCTTGCAGAAAATCATTTGCAGAGGTCATATTGTTTCCTTTTCTCTTTCACTCACATTACCCAGAAAAATTCTAGATGCTCCACCCTATCAGAAGAAGCAGCAATACTGAAATTTAAAAGCTGCTAAAATATAAAAAACAGCGAGAGAGAGTGTGAGAGTCATCCAGCCAAAAGGTCCCTCCAGACCAAATAGAATATGGAACTGACTAAATATTCTTTTAGTGCCTAAAAAAAAAAGAAACAGGACACTGACCACCAACTTTAGGTCTAGATGTGTTAAACAATTTGATTCGGCACACTAAGTTCCAATTGGTCATGGTTTAGTCCAATTTGCCCTTTCTGAGCAAGGAGAACTGTATGGGCTCGATTGACCATCAGGATTCATACTATCACATAAAAAACCTTCCTATCGAGAGTACAAACAATAACAAATAAGGTAAAGAGAATAATATGCCGTACCAAAATGTCAGTCCTGTTGATTCCGCAGGTCCTGCGATTAATGTCTCCGGCAATAGTCCTACTACCTTTACCAAGACGTTACATGAGAATTGGCAATAGATGTTCCAGACAGAATGGTAAATTCTCTCTCAACCTGTCAACAAACATAAAAATAACTCAAATAGGCAGGTGGATGCAGTCAAAACAACTGTCGCTAAGCCATCATTTCTTTCTTTCTCCACCCAAGGCCACAGTGACCATGGATACTTCCCAGATTGGATAGAGGGGACAATTCCTGGGGAATACAGTCCAGGGAATTTAGTCCCCCAAGGAGGCCAACTTACATATACTGCAGGTGTGGCAATGGGCAATTTCTTCCAATCACTTTTTAATTGTAGCGCATGTTCCGGGGAAGTTTAATGTGATAGCAGACAACCTAAGCAGCTCAATCTTACTTCCTCATGGCTTGTGTCTCAGCAACAAAGTGATGAACATGGTTTATTTATTTATTCATTCACTTATTTCATTTTGTCAACCAGTGTTTTGTACACTTATCACAAGGACAATTTTCAAGCTGTGCCCAGAAGGACAGACGTGAGGCAAATGAAAAATTGCACATACAAATGGAAGAAACAGTTCATGCAAAATATATGCATATAATAACAAGGTGGAAGAATATAAAATGTGGTATGAATTTACAATACACCTTAATAAAAAATCCTTCAAAAAGCAGCCAGGTTAAAGAACAAAGCCATTGTCATTGTACATTACTGACCTCAACAAATATGGTTCCCTTCCTTTGGCCTCATTTTCTGTACTCCCCTTCGATTCTAGATCTGACTACAGAACTTCTGTCTCACCTGACAGGCATGATTCACCCACACATCTCAGACCTCAAACTGACTCCATGGCTTCTCAAGTTACATTGATATCCATGCAGCCTATGCTTTGTTCGCCTGTCCATTCCATTCTGTTATCTCTCTACGAGTTATATCTCTACCAAAGCTCATGGAGAAGCTTCCTTTGTATCAGGCAGAACCTTTCTCAGCCCGATACATTCTGTTCTTGAATTTTTAGTGAGTTTATTTGTAAGAGGGTGCTTTTTTATCGAATATCTAACTTTAACTTGCAACCTTTTTGAATTTCCTTTTCTGGGATTTCAGAATTCCTCCATGGTTTCCTCTAAATGGTGCAAAGCATTTTCAATGGTTCTCTTCTACTTAGACCTTTTTACAAAGTTCCCATACTACCATGAGATTTAAAGTTGGTATGGCAAAGATTGACACAGTCTCTCTTTGAACCTGCAGCCAAATGTAATCTGAAATTCTTAACCTGGAGCACTATCTTTTTAGTTGCAATTACTTCCACTACAAAATTTCAGAACTTCAAGCATTATATTCTAAGTCCCCATACTTGATTTTCCACAATGATAGGATCATCTTAAGTACCAATGCTTCCTCCCTACTTAGGGTTGTGTCAGAATCCAGCATTAACCTGCCAATTAATCAGCCAGTATTTTTCCCAGATTTTGTAAATAAAGGAGACCATATACTGCGCTTACTATATCTTTATACAGTATTGCGTTTCTACCTGCTCAGAATATACAAATTAGGAACACAGATCATTTCTTGGCTTCCTTGACATATCACAAATTGGGCAAATTGGTCACATATGTAACTATAACTAGACGGCTGACAGATTACATCTTATTTGTCTGTACTAAATTGAATCTCCCCCTAACAAACCAATAAAGGTTCATTCGAACAGACCTATGACTACTTCCGCTATATTCCAGTCTAGAGTATGCATTGACATTAGTTGTGGGATCACCACTCGGTCAAATCCTCATACCTTTATCACTCATTACAAACTGGAGCTAGTCTCAAGGGGAAGAGAGGACTTTGGCTCAACCATACTCAGGAATATCCTTCCTTAAAGTCAGCCCAGGAATTTAGGTAGCTGGGGAGTTTGTCCCATACATTGAAGAAGAATGAAAATTGACAACATCAGATAAAGAAGTTATGTACTTACCAACTTTCTGATTTAAAAGCCCACATTTGTACTTGTTTCCCCCCTTCCTGTAACTAGTCTAGTCCAGGTACAGATTTGATGTATCCAGGACTGTTTGTAAGCTCCTGAGCCCCCCAAGCCTTTATGTGTTGGAGGAAAGCCTTCTAGCTTATCAGTGGGAGTGGAAAGCACTAGGTAACCTATCTAACACATAAGGAGTGGTTTCTGGCCCAGAAATTGTAGTTATTGGCTGTTTGGGCAATTTTTCCATCTCTCTCAACTTTCTGATTTAAAAGCCTGCATTTGCACTTGTTTCTTTCCTGTAACTAGTCTAGTTCAGATACAGATTCTTAGTTTTAGCATTTGAATTTGCTTATTCGTGCTCAGCACTTGTTCAGAACTTGTTGTTAGCACTAAATAAGCTACAAATTACTACAGGACTCAACCTTCCTCATTACCTAGAGGAAAACAGTTTTTGTACTTACTTGCTTCACTTGCTTAGAGAAAAATAGCTCTTGTACTCACTTTCCTCACTTGTCTAGAGGAAAATAGTTTTTTATTCAGGAATGTCCAAGGGTCAGCTCCCAGTGTTCTCTCCTGTCTATCTGATGAATCTGGGCATCGTGTGTATATCATGCTATCGAAAGATGAAAATAGCAAACGCTATTTCATTGAACCTAAAATATTGAAACCACAAAATATCGAACATTCAGAACAGCAAATTTTTTTCCCATGGAAAAATTTGCTATTCCGAAACACATGCACACAACACAAGCACACCAAAAAAACAGCAATCCACACACATACACTTAAAATCCTACATCTAACCCTACAACAAACTGTACATACACTACTATCTATCCACTTAACTTAACCACAACCCTAACCCTAAGGTCCGTCACTATCGCACACTCACCTAACCCATGCCCTAACCCAAACTCTCTTAACCCGCCCCTAACCCTAACTCACGTAACCCGCGCCCTAACCCTACCTCACCTAACCCACTCCCTAACCCTAACATCCACATAGTCGCACACTTACCTGAACCCGACCTGTAACTTTCCACCTCAGCGCTGAAAATAGCGAAGCAAAGAAACGGCCAACCGAATTCTTTCCCTAGGAAAAAATTCAGTGTTCTGCAGCTTCACTATTTTTAGCGTTCGCTGAATAGGGGTCGATATTAGAACATTCAAAGTTTTAAAACTTTAATGTTCTGATATAGACCCTGGACATCTTGGGGAAATGTAGCAATTGCCTCATGTACACAGACAATCCTCTCTTCCTGCCACCCAACACTACAACCTGTGAGAGATGCACTTATCTAGCCAAACTGGAGGTAAAGTTCTCTCCAGCCAAGACTGAACTTGACAGTCAAGAGGAGAAGGTAAACATTTGCACTTCACCAAACTAATCACATAGTCCCACTAAACCTATACCACCAAAATCCACACATACAAACTCAAAAACATTCGTGGTGGCTCTCAGTAATAATCTGCTCAAGCAACAGAGACCTCAAAAGCAGAAATACAAGCAACCTCCACCCCCCAACAAAACCCTAATGACACATAGCCCACGGACTCAGTGTGCCACTCAACCACAGCCCATAAGGTAAAACAACACACCCAACACATTAGTCATAGGTGACTCTATAGTCAGACATACTGATGTCCCACTAACCAGGCTAAACAAGAAGGTTACTGTCAGCTGCCTGTCGGGTGCCAGGATCCACCACATAACCCACACACTCAGGTCACTCCACAACAAATACAAATATGGCTCTGTCATTGTCCATGTTGGTGTGAATGACCTGAGACATACCTCGCTGGACTACATGAAAAGAGACATGGAAGAGCTCTCCGATCTTGTAGCCCAGGCAGGTATGACCCTATCCCTAAGTAGCATCCTGCCATCACCCAGACTGATACCACAGTACAAGGACAAAATGATTGGCTTCAACAATTGGCTAAGCTTCTGGTGTCATTCTAAGGGGATCCAGTATCTGTCTTCCTGGGACGACACGGTCAACAGACCACGATGCTTTGCCTGAGATGGCCTGCACCTGTCAGCCTTGGGATTCTAGATACTGGCTAAGGCTCTTGCTGCCCCTATAGTGCCTTTTTTAGGCAAGGTTCGAATGACAAATTCACCACCATAACAGGAACAGGCAAGCAAAAACTGAGGGTAATGCTACTCAATGCTAGAAGTCTAAATCTCAAAATGCAGTCCCTCGAGGCACTCCTTAAAATGGAGAACATCAATATTTGTGCAGTGACTGAGACCTGGTTCAAGGCTCCAGAGAGCACCCCTGCATTACCAGGCTAAAACTCATACCACACTTTTCGGCCATCTAACCTGGACCGGAACACTAAAGGCGGAGGCGTGTCCATATTTATTAAAGATATCCACACCTCCAAGCTAGTTACTCAGCATAGCGCATCCGAGGTTATCCAAGTGCAACTAACTCTGGGCAAAACTGCAATCCACATTGTAGTTTGCTACTGATCCCCCACCATGCCCCTGGATTCCCACTCCTGTTTTCTTGATATACTGGAAAATATTAGGATTCAACCAAACACCTTAATAATGGGCGAGTTTGACTACACCACCATTAACTGGGAAAACTACTCATGTACCAACTCCTTCTCTCAATGTTTTCTGGAATTCATAAATTCCAATGCCCTGGATCAACTTAGCCACACCCTCATCAGGGGCAACAATATCCTAGACCTAGACATTACCAACATGAGTGACCGGTGTTCCACATCTGAAGTCAACTCCTCGTTGGTCAGATCCGACCATAAGATAATCACCCTAGATATCCACATCCTACCCCCACCCACCATTAAGGAAACCATGGTAAAATAATTCTCCAAAGCCAACTTCATGCTTCTTAAGACAGAAGTGGCGAACTTCATGACACCCATGCAAATGGACAATACAGTTATGACTGCTGAATCCTACATAAATGCACTCTATAAGCACTTACACAAGTGCATGGATTGTGCTACCCAAACAGAACCAAGACACTACCCTCCAAAAATAGGAAGCCAATCTGGTGGTCCCCTGCCATAAACAAACTCTACAACAGAAGGAAGAAACTTTTGCAAAAAAGAGTAAAATCCCATGAGTGGAGGAACTCCCTGGTCAGCCTCAGTAAGAAGCTAAGATCCCTTATAAAATCCTCCAAAGCTAGCTATGAAAACAAAATCACCACTGATTCTAGGAACAGCTACAAAGCATTCTATAGCTATGTCAAGAATCTCAATGGCAACACTCAGATCTGCTCTGAGTTACAGCACAATGGCACAAAAATTACAGAAACAACTGATATTGCCAACATCCTGACAGATAGGTTCACTGCTAACTTTACCCCCCCTCTCACTCCCTAAAGGGCTCATATCTATACAGGAAGAATGCAGAGGCCAAAAACACAGCATCCATGGGACTGGACAACATCCCAGGCTGTGTTTTACATGAACTTCAGAACGAACTGGCTCCCCACCTAAGCCCCATGTTCAATCATAACCTCACATCAGGCTTTGTGCCCACTGAATGGCACACAGCAACAGTTATTCCACTCCACAAAAGGGGAGCCACCAATGACCCCGGGAACTATCGCCCTGTTAGCCTGATGAGCCTGGTCTGTAAGGCCATGGAACGTATCAGAATGGAACTCGTATACAAAAACATTGGTAACCTCCAAACTCTGGACCCCACCCAGTTCGGGTTTGTGAAAAAGGGATCATGCCTCCTGAACCTGGTCGACTTCTGTGAGGAAGTCACCAAAGCCATAGATGGGGGTAAGGTGGTTCACACAACCTATCTTGACCTTGCCAAAGCTTTTGATGCCATCCCCCATTCTGGATTTATAGCTAAACTCACTAAACTAGGTATGCATTCCTATGTCACAAGATGGGTTTCCAACCGGCTCACTGACAGAACCCACACTGTAAAAGTTGCAGACTCCAAATCTGACTTCAAACCAGTGACAAGTGGAGTACCACAGAGTTCAGTCCTGGGACCTCTCCTGTTTGGTATCTACTTCTCTGAAGTACAGGCTAACACAGAATGCCTCTGGCTAATGAAGTTCACAGATGACTGCAAACTAGGAGCCATAGTTGAGTCCCCAAATGATGTGGACATTCTACAGAAGGGCCTCACTGAGACAGATGACTGGTGTCAGAGCCATGGCATCAAGCTCAATGCCAAAAAGTGCATTGTCATCCCCTTTGGTAAAAACTCTGTACCCATGAACTACCACATAGGTGGCAGTCTACTTAACACCAAATGTGTGATAAGAGACCTTGGGACCCAGGTGGACAGTAGTCTCTCCTTTGAAAATCACATTGCCACAGTAGTCAGAAAATCCTTCTACATGGCACACCTCATCACAAAAGGGTTCTCATCCAGGGAAAAAAGAAGTCATTGTTCCCCTCTACTCGACACTCATTAGACCCATTATAGAGTACAATGCCCCTTTTGGAATGTACCTCACAAGACATCTGCAACTGCTGGAAAGGCCACAGAAGTACCTCACAAAGAGGATTACTGACCTCAAACAGATGCCCTACACTGACTGTCTCAAAAAAATCCAGCTTTACTCTGTAGCATATCACCTACTGTAAGGAGATCTCTGCCTAACATACAAGGCCATGTCAAACCCAGAGCTGTTGGACATGCTACACCTAAAGAAATCCCAATCCCTCTGAGCTACATAGGGACATAAACCTTGTCACCACAATAAACAGGACATGCTGGAGGGATAGATTCCTGTCCCAGAGACTTCCCATACTCTGGAACAAGCTACCGATCTATGTCTAGCATAATTCCTCATTAGCACTCTTCAAGAAAAATCTTGATGAGTGGATGGAAAATAGGAAATACACCCCAGGGATAATTTCTGTGGCTCTGCTCAACAGGGGCACAGGAAAATAACTTTCTTAGGTGGCATAAGTCAGGGAACCTTGTTGGCTAGGCTTACTTAGGCCCTTGGGTCGATAGCCTAGTACCTACCTATGAACCTATGAACCTATAACGTTCCTTCTCTGTTGTCCATTTTCATTCTTCCTCAGCTCCCCACCCTCCACCCCCTTCCATTTATCACAAGTGAATTCTGGAGGAATGAAGTTCTTGGGACACCACATGTCCTTTGTGTTGAACTCTGATTATGACAATTCTTTTATGGTCTTCATGTCAAGCTGCAAACAAGATCTGAGGGATGTAAGGGATGGTGCATTATGGGTAGGGAAGAAGCTTGAGAGTCTGTTGGTGGGCACAAACTAGAATAAAGGCTGAGTCAAATCTGCATATTAGATCCGAACCTGTACATTGAGGAAGAATGAAAATGGACAACGTAGATGGAACACTATCTTTTTACACACTTTTGAAAGTGCTGTTATGGTCAGGTCAAAGTGCTGTTATGGTCAGGTCTCACTCAAGATGTGTTCATTCATTCTCAATTATCCCTGAATATCCTGCCTCTTATTTTCATTCGATCAGTCTGTACAGTCAGTCTGTAAGTAAATTAGAAAAAAAATTTAAAACTGTCCCTGACTTTCCTTCTTTGTTAATCTCTCCCTCAGGAATTCTTAAATAAATAAAATAGCTACCAGTAAAACACTTTGTGTTTTTTTTCTGTAACTGGTAGTGCAAGGAATAGGTAAAACTCCATGCACTACAAGAATCATGATCAGGTCTCACCAGTCCTAACCCGTTCATTAAGTGTTCATCATATGGATGTCATGATTCACTTTGTTCTCGCGGTGAATTTTTTGGCATCTATGTCTCAAACACATAATAATATGGTTACAATTGGAGACACAATCATAATCTTCTATATTTTTCCATAAAAATGCACTCTTTATTTTCTTAAAAACAGTAATTTACTAGGATTGTTTGACTCAAATCCAGACTCGTGTATCTTTTTTTC
>NC_056751.1:742137345-742149845 GCF_019279795.1 Protopterus annectens | reverse complement strand
TTACACTTGAATATGGAGAGTAGGGAACTTTATTTAATGTGGATGGGGAGTCGGTTTTGTAACAGCTGTATCCTCTGCAAGATACAACTGTCCCTCAAACTGTTCTGTTGATGTTATAGAAAATGTTTATATCCCCAGACCGAGTATTTTCGATGCCATTAGACTTTCTGATATAGATGCACACTAAGTCCATCAGTAATGGGTTGGAGGATGCCTTGTATGACAGATACAGGTAACCTCTTAGGAGTTTGTAGGATACCGAGTATAGCAACAGGGAGTTGAGGCAGTTCATGCAAGACATGCTGTTTAGGCCTTGTTTCCTATTAGCAAGGTATCAATGTGGATGTTCCAGTTGTTGCATGTATCTGGGCAGATACATGCCAAAGGGGGTATTATAGTCAATGATTGGCCTAGTCAGGCTGAGTAAAGGGGGGCAATGACATCCCTAGATACAGACACAATACTTTTGTTTATAACCTGTGCAAGATAGAAGGATTTTATTGCAACAATAGACACATGTTGGTGAAAAGTTAGGTCACTGTCCACATAAGTTCCCAAATCCCAAATAACAAGGTCAACTCCTAGGAGAACATTGTCAATGTAGTAGTTCCCTGGGGTAGATGACTTCCCAAATTATGCAATAATGTATTTTTGGTATTTAGTTTCTGTTACTTATTTGAAACAAACCTTCCTGCAGGATGGCTAAGTCATTTGGGTATTCAATGACTGCTCCTAGCTTGCAGTAATCTGCAAACTTAGTTAGCCAGAGGCCTTTGGTATTGGCTTTTACTTCAGAAAAGTAGATGCTAAATGGGAGCGGTCCCAGTGCATAACTCTGGGGAACTCCACTGGTGACTAATCTCTTTGTGGAGGTAACTTCCCTTATTTTGATTATCTTCATCCTATCTCTGAGCCATTCAGCAATCTATTGGGTGACATAGGGGTTTATTCCCGGTTTATTTAGCTTTCCTACAATGTCTGAGTTTGGAACTATGTCAAGAGTTTTGGCCAAGTTCAGGTATGAGCTGTGTACCATTTTGCCTTCATCCACTGCTTTGGTGACATTTTTAAAATAAAATCAACCAGGTTGAGTAAGCATGAACTGCCCTTAATGAATCCAAACTGAGATGGGTCCAGTGTCTGGAAGTTCTTTGTGTCCTGACTGATTTATTCCATGGTAAATCTTTCCATAGCTTTGCATATGCCGCTGATCAGATTTATGGGTCTGTAATTGTCTGGATCTGTGGAAGGTCCTCCCTTTTGCAAGGGAATAACTGTACACATTCTCCATTCACTTGGTACAAAACCTGTATGGAGACTGAGATTGAACAGTGTTGTTAGGGGTGTGGCTGAGATTGAACAGTGTTGTTAGGGGGTGTGGATAAATCAAGCTTCATGCTATTTAAGATGCATGCAGGGATATTGGGATATTGTCATGACCCACCAATGCAGTATTTTTAGCTTTTGATAGCACTTTTATGACTTGGTGTTCTGTGATAGCTGGAGGCAAGCCAGTTTCAGGTATCTCTTGAGTGACAGATGGAAGGGGGGAGAGAGGGGTAAAGTTAGCGTTAAATTTATCAGCCAGTACATTTGCTATATCTTCAGCCTCAGCGTCATTAACATTATTCATAATCAGCTCAGCACATGGCTGCATTGTGCTTTTAACAGTGCGAACATAACCAAAAATGCCTTGTGATTGCCTTTGGCTTGAGTGGCTATTTTAACCTGAAACTTGGTTTTGGTGGATTTTATTAAGCTCCTGAGTTGTTTGTTTATTTCAGTAACAAAAGCTTTAACATTGTAGGACCTAATGTTCTTACTTTTGATCAAAATTCTTTTCTTTCTATTATAAAGCTTGTTGATGTTATGGTTCCACCGTGAGGGTTTGTTTCTGGGTTTTGCCCTGCACTTGCTTCTAAGGGGTACAGCTGCATCTGTGCAGCTGTTTACATGCTGGTATAGTGTGGTGGTGTACATTTCTGTGTATTCAGTGGAGTTAACTGGATTTAGTGGGGATTTGAAGCTTGCCAATGTATCACTTTGGAATAGGTACTTTGTGTTAAAGAAATTTCTAAAGGTACTTTGGGTTGAAGTTTTATTTCAAGTGAGACTGCTTTGTGGTCAGATCTAACATGTACTGAAGATTCTGAAAAACCAAAACATGAAGCTGGAACCACAAATGACTGTCCACACTGGTTGATAAGTTAAGCGCTTTCTTTCATTTAATATGAACAAACTTCTTCAGAACTGTGATGAAGATACACAAGGGTGGGGCAAGATGCTCCGATATTTGTAAGGACAAGCTCCAAGATATTATTCCCCCTAGTAGGTACACCTGACTAATTATTCCAGGATGTTTGACAAAGTCCGGGAATCTCTGTGGTTGTGCACTAGCAGTGGTGCAGGTTCCCTGTCTATAATAGTTTAGATCACCAAGGAAAACGGGTACTGGGTTCAATACCGAGTGATTCTAGTTCCTGTAGATAGGGGTTGTGGCTTACTTTTGTCAATAGATGGAGTCCTGTAACTAGCTAATATATGGTAAAGGACCATTCGGATGCATATCTGGACATGAAGAATCTCTAGTGCATCACCTTGCTTTACCAGCGTTGCTGTGAGTCTCTTTTGGAGTCAGATTGACACACCTCCACCTTTTTTCCCCTCCTGCGCAGTGTCTGGTTTAAATGTGTGGAAGGTGTTATAGCCCTGTACATCAACAGACCAGGTCAATTATTTAGATGTCACCTTGGTTAAAGAAGTGGATGGCTTCCGTTCATGTGTATATAGGAAACCGAGTTTTTCCAACAGTTATTTACACTATAACAGTTCGCACCCTAAATTTCAGAAGAGGTCTATTCTCAAGGGTCAATTTGTCAGGGCTTCCCGCATGACCTCGGATGACCTTAACTTTCATCAAGAGGGTGACAAGCTCACATCTCTATTTCTAGCTTGGGGTTACCCCATTGCATTGATTAATTCAGTCAGGGAAGAGGTTCAGTCAGCTAGGGGTTCTAGATTTGGTCCCATTTTAGGTACGAAAAAAACAGTGAACAATATGGACCCTACTTACAGTTCTCTTACCCCATTTGGTTCTAGTCAGGTGTTCATTATAGAAGACAGTCTAGATGTGGGGGATATTAGAAATATTGTTCAAAAGGAATTAAAATCCTTTGTGGATTTTACCGATTTGAATAACTTAAAGGGTTTGACTTGTAAATTTGTATATAGAAAGGGTTTAAATATCAAGAGAATTTTGGAACAGAACACTAACCATAATAATTTTGAACAGCGTAGAAAAGGTACATTCCGTTGTGATAGGTGTCCACAGTGTAAGTATGTTATAAATCAGGAGTATATTTACTTGGAGAGTAGGAACAGGAAAATTTGTTCCCATCATTTTTACAACTGTAATTCTACTGGCATAGTTTACTTGGCTATATGTGTATGTTGCCAAGCATTCTATGTCGGTAAAACAGAAAGGCAACTTAAAAGACGCATTTATGAGCATGTCTATGAAATACAGAAAAAATGCACCACTAATGCACTTTACAGACATGCAGTTGTATGTGAGTCTGCATCTTTTAAATTTTTTGTGTTGGAAGCAGTTATTAAATGTAATAGGGGAGGCCATTGGGCAGCACGTCTTTCTCACAAGGAAACGTACTGGCAGATTTTGTTACAAGCTAATAAATTTCCAGGCCTGAACGAATCTATTTCTATCATGCCCTATTTAAAGTTAAGGGCAGATCATTTATAGGACTGAGATATTATTATCAACACTATTTTTAAATGTTTACGTAATGAATATTTTACTACATATGTTTTGCACAACTTTAAATTGTGGAACTGTACAGAATTTATTTACAGATTACGACTACTTATTTTTAATTTTAATCAATCTGTTATTGTAGACAGAGTAATAGTTGTATTTAAGATATGTGTGCTACAATTTTTGCTCTGCTATTTGTTCATTGTGTTTTTAAAAAAATTTTAAAACATATTTAATTATACTATTTGTGACCTATATTATAAACATGGGTTTTGGTTTAAAGTAAAATGCAGTACCTTGTGTGAAGTGCATACATATATATAATATATATTTTCATATGTTCAATTGGTAGCAAAAAGTAGTACTTCAGTAGTGTTTTTTCTTTAATTTAAAGAACAGTTTTGTGGACAATTATTTAATTATTGCATCAATTTATCAATTAGTGATGTATAAAAAGTAGGGACACAACTGAATGTTTCTATCTGATGAAGTTGTACTGTCGACGAAAACGTTTTACCAATTTTGTGGCGTTAATACAATAAACGTGCTTGTGGAGTTCGTTGTCTGGAGGTGTTCTCTATTGTGGTTGTCCTTATCGAGTGGTTGGCTCTTCAGGGCAGCTGTTCCTGGCTTGCTTGTTTTTTCGTGGAGTTTGTTTATTTTGCATTTCTTCTTTGGCTTGGAGTGTTCTCCACTATGTTAAACCATGTCTCAGTCACTACACAGATGTCAATGTCCTCCAGGCCAAGCAGAGCTTTCAGGGAGTGGAGTTTCTTATTTAGGCTCCTAGCATTGATCAGTAATACCTTCATATTTCCTTTGCTTGTTTCATTATGTTGGTAGGCTTATCAGGTTGGCATTGCATATAAAAGGTACTAGGCACTATGGAGAGTCAACAATGTCTTTGCCAATAATTGAAAACCTAGAGGGGACAGATCCAGGTCATCCCTGGCAAAGCAGCATGGTCTGTCGAAGTATCCTCCCAGGCTGACAAATATTGGACCTCCTTTGAATGACAACAAAAATAATTACTGAAGTTAATTATTTTTTGCTGATATTGCAGCATCATTCTTGAAGAAGGTACAATGATAGGCTCATACCTACCTTGAACACATAGTCTGAGAGTTCCATTATGTCTCTCTTCATATACTCCAGGGTGGTACAGCTCACATCATTGACAGCAGCATGAAAAACATGTGTGATCTGATGGATCCTGGCACCAGACAAACAACTAACAGTCACTCTTTCCTTGCTCAGCTTGGTAAGAGGTACATCTGTATGTCTTACAATGAAGCCACAGATTACAAGAATTTCTGGTTGGGTCAATGCCTGCCATATCAGCTCAGCATCTGTTTGTTTGGGACTGCTTGTGCTATGTGAGGAAGAAGGCTTAATATACAGAGTGTGCTTTGTGCCTGTGTTGTGTTTTGGGGGGGTCTTTGAAGTTTAGACAAGTTAATCTTTAGAACCACAGCATATGAATTATTATGTGTATTATGATGGCACTGGAGAGGTGTGATATGTGGTGCACTGCTGATGATTTTGGTGTCGGAGTTTTCAGTGTGTGAGATTCCTCCAGCAGTCTCCAAGGCTGTTATATATGTACATCTCTCACACAGTGTGTTATGCTGTTTGAGTAACAGATGATCATCAGACAGCATGAGACAATTCTTACAGTGTCTCAAGGTACCCATCTCAATGAGGGTGGCTAGAGAAGCTGTGGGAAGTACTGGTCTATGATACTGACAGGAATGGCTCTGGGGGCAGGGGTAACTAAAACTGCTTGGAGCTCTGTTTTACAATATTATTTGGGTAGACTTGCTACTGAGTATTTAAATTTCAGTACAAAACAACTAGGCTGGAAACCTTCTGTCAGCAGTGGGAACCAGTAAACTAATTATAGTAAAAAAAAACAAAATTCACTAATTTGATGCTAAAATCAGAGCAAGCAGTATCAGAATACTTTTTTTTCCAAAGGTCTTTTAGCTTGGTGAGTAGTTTAAGGGGAGAGACTTTGCAAAATGATACTTATGTGCTTATTGTCAACAGCCAATAATGGGGAGAAGGAGGGACTTACATTGTCAAATTATCATAAGGGGTGGGCAACAACAGATACATTGGGTTTAAGAACACAACTACAATAAAGTGGGAGGGAAAACAATTAGACACTTAGCTCTAAGCTGACTGGGCTGGAACTTTGCCAATGCAAAGTCAAATCCAGAACTAGCCTGATATACATTCAGTACTTAACAATGAAACTAGGGTTTAATAATAATAGTCAGGCCACATAAACCACAAAATGCAGTGCAATATTACTAAAATAGGCGTAAAGGCCTTAGCTAAAGCAAATACAGGCTGTTAAAATGAATTTAAAATCAGATCAAGAAATGAAAATGCGTATTTGTCTTTCCCTGTGTAATGGAACTATTGCAATGCAACACTAATTAAAAAAATCACAACGAATAGCAACTTTATTACAATATACATACGCCAACCCCAATGCACTCTACCTTGAAGCAGTAATGGAAGTACTTATATGCAGCATTAATTACTATATATTTATGTATTACAAACTATGTATAGGCACTCACTCTAACACTACACCCCCAAATATGAAAATGTCAAAGCAGGTAGGTAATCGGTATTCTCACTTCTCAACAGAACTTTGCAAGTATACAATCCATCCATCTACTCTTTCATTTAATTTTTTTGCCTACAAAAACAAATCTGCATGCATAGATGTGTTTTAAATGTGCTGTGAAGATTTATAATAAAACCCTTAAAATAATACTCTAAAAATAAAGTGGCATTTTTCATCATCCCTCATAGAAAGTGTACTGCTTGTTTATCATTATATTATTCTGTTTTCCACTATTCCAATGTCCCCTCCCAGCTTACTTATTTATTTATTTAACATTTGTTTACCGGGAAAGTAAACCGACTGAACACAGGTCCTTTTTCAGCGGAGGCCCAGGGAGGAAAGCTCCACATTAGACAACAGAGATTACTAGAAGCATCCACATAGTACATCAAGATTTTCGCATATCCGTTATACACAATGAGAAAAAAAGTTTTCAAGACAGCAGTCAGATTGTGCATTAACAATTATAGCATAACCAAATTATAATGCTATAATTATACACAATTTTCTGCATTATATCTCCATGGTGCAGGAATTATCTGGTGGGGCATTTACATCAGAGTTAGTTGAGTATCACCCCCAGAAGCAATACAGTTATAGTGAGAAGGGACAGAGTGTGAAATGCTAAGGGAAGATAGTAGAGTTACAGAGTCTAGCATTAAGTAAGAATGATTTAAGTTCTTTTTTAAAGTGGTGTTTATCAATAATTGATCATATATTAGGGGGTAGGGTGTTCCAAAGCTTGTCTGTACTTGATGAAAAGAGTGACTGGCCAGCTATGCTGTCTACTGTGGTAAATGTTAACAAAGCTTTGTTACTTGAACATAGAGGGCGAGTGGTACTATAAGGTTGCACTAGATTCTGAAGGGGGAGAATTGTTTCAGGTTGGTGGATAAGAGTGTAAAGAGTGAGAAGTTGGTTACAGGTAAGTAAGTTAGGTAGCTCCAGCCAGCTTAAGAGTTTGAGTGCTAAGCAATGGTGTTCTCTGTAGTTGAGGTCAGTGGCAAATTTCGCTATTTTATTGTAGCAGCGTTCCAGTTTTGTGAGGTCACCCTTTTTTTGGTTGGTAAAATTGGATGAGGCACACAACAAAGTGGAGATAAGATGGGTAGTTGCAAGGGTAGTTTTAGTACAATTTGTTAGGTACTGTTTGTGTCGATAAAGACTACCAAGTTTTTTATGAACTTTTTGATGGTGTGGGCTATATGCAAGTCAAATTTGAGTGAGCAGTCAATAGTGACACTTGAGTTTAGTTTGAGGTACTGGAAAAATGATGGTGAGGTTATCAGGTGATATACTGAAAGGAGGTGGAAGGTCTCGTGGTTGTCCTGGGAAGGATGAGTTGTGAGTCAGATAACCATTCTTCAACTTCAGAGAATGCTTCCTGAGTAATTAAGAGGTAGCAGCACATATTAAGGTGGAATCATCTGCATATAGGACAAGGGATGCTTGGCCTGTGGCAGTATATAGTTTGTTAGTGAAGAGAGTCAATAGAAGTGGTCCAAGGATGGATCCCTGCGGGACACCCAGATTCACAGGAAGTAGATGAGATGTATTGTTTTGCCATAGGACTGCTTGTTTCCAACTTGTAAGATAGGCTTTGAACCAGTTGACAGTGGAGCAACTAAGGTTAAATTCTGTTAGGGTGTTTAGAAGTTTATAGTGAGAGACCATGTCAAATGCCTTTGACAGGTCAAGGAAAGTAAAGGAGATTATAAGACCACTATTCCTATAATGGATGATTGTGTCAGTAAAGGATAAAAGGGCAGTAGAGGTGCTGTGACAGGAGCAAAAGCCATGCTGGGACTTGGAAAGGAGATTATTTTTAAGAAGATGGGACATAATTTGAGTATGGAGGCATCTTTTGTGGATTTAAGAGAGGGGACAGGATGGTGATGGGTCTAAAATTGGTAAGTTCTGTTGAGCCCCCCCCTTATGTAAAGGAATGATGTGGGATATCTTCCATATTGATGGGATTTATTGTTCAGTTTTGTATCTATTTATTAGGATACAAATAGGGTATGTAATGTCTTCTGCTGCTATTTTTAGGAAGTCTACGGGAAGTTTGTCAGCTGCGAGAGTAGTGGGTTTAAGTTTTAGTAGGTGTTTTTTTAATAACATTAACTGGAACCAGATGAAAGGAGAATTTATTTATTTTATTTATTTTATTTTACATTTGTTGACCGGGCTAGTCCAGCTGGATATATGTCCATTTTCAGTGGAGCCCCGGGGAGAAAAGCTCCACAAACAACAACCAAATAGGACAAGACAAAGATATTTACAGTAGAAATTAGTACATTACAAAATTTTATAACATATTACATACCTAGGATTTTATATTCTGTATTCCAGTAGGGAAAAAGCTGATGTAAAAATAACCTAGATACAACAGTAGTTTTAATTAATAATGGAAATTATATCTAAGAGATACTATAGATACTAAGGTCACACAAAAAAAAAATCAAAAGAAAAACAGTAGTTTTAAATGTATCGAGTATACAAAAGCAAAATACAAGGACACAGTTATAGCGTTCAGTCTCACAGGAGATGTGGTCTTATATGAAAACGGTTGGTCATTCAATAGTATACACATATTTACATGAGGAAAAATCCTCAGACTGGACAAGCACAATATTATCAGCGAGTAATAGGCTAGGAATCAAGGGAGTCTTGAAAAGGGGTATATGGTGGTTAGTCTGGGCTATCACAGGGGCACAGCCAGTGTGATGTGAGGTAGGGTTTGAGCTTGCTTTTAAATAGGTTAACTGAGGATAGTGAGGTTAGCTGACTTGGGAGGCTGTTCCAGGCTTTACCTACTGTATTAGAGAACAGGGTGTCACCAGCTGAATTGTTGGATTTAGATATTTGTGCAAGTAGTTTATTAGATGAGTGTAAGGTTTTGAGATTGTTATAGGGGATGACTAGGGATGTAAGTATGGGTGTATTTTGAGGTAGATACTGGATCTTATGGGCTACTATTAGTTGACTGAAAAGTATTAGATTTTGCAACACTAACCATCCAAGATGATTCAAGCTGACACAGTGATGAGTTCTATAGGAGGACCCAGCTACAAATCTGACAATATTGTTGTAGGAGGATGAGAGTTTACTCAGATTACTTCTGCATATTTTGGTATAGATAGGGGAGGCAAAGAGCAGGGTAGAGATAAGGTGGGTGCGAGCAATGGTGACCCTGGCTACAGGAGTTAGAAAGGGTTTGATTCTGTAGAGGGAACCTAGTTTCTTATTTACTGTTTTATGGTGTTATTAATGTGAGGTTCAAAAGATAAGTTATTATCTATTAGTACTCCGAGTAGTTTGGTGGTTGGTTCGGGGGATATTGTAGTTCCATTATTTGAGGTAATAGTAAAGTTAAGTGGGGAGGTTCTGCGGGTGGGGGTGAATAGTAGCATTTTAGTTTTTTTGGGTTTAAGATAAGACACCTATGTAGGAGCCAATTTTCGACTGTGCTAAAGGTCTTTTGGGTTAGTGACTGAAGTTCTGATTGGGTAGTAGCAGAGCATATGAGTGTGGGGTCGTCAGCGTATTGGATACAGTCAGCTTGTGGGATTACAGAATGGAGGTCATTTGTGAAGATGGAGAAGAGTAAAGGACCCACTATGGATCCTTGAGGGACCCCTAGGGCAACTGGGGGGTGGGAAGATAAAGTATTATCCCATAGTACAGCCTGCCGCCTATTATCTAGGTATGATTGGAACCACTGTATAGGTAAGGGCATCCAATGACAGGTTTTTGAGTGTGTCTATGAGGAGGTGGTGGTTAACCATGTCAAATGCTTTAGACAGGTCGATAAAAAGGGCTGAGGATAGAGTGTCATTATTACGATTACTGTTAATATGGTTAGTGAAGGATAAGAGAGCAGAGGTGGTGCTATGAAATGGTCTAAAGCCATGTTGACAGGGTGCTAGTAGATTGTTTTCAAGTAGGTAGGGTAACAGTTGCAAATTAATACATTTCTCCATTATTTTTGCCAAAGGAGATAATATGGCTATGACCCTGTAATTAGAGAACTCCTTGGAGTTACCACCTTTGTGCAGGGGGATAATGTGAGAGACTTTCCAGATTAAGGGGATAGTTCCTTCAGTGATAGTTCTGTTAATGAGGATGGATATGGGGTAGGCTATGACTTTAGCAGCTTTTTGCAGGTATTCTGCAGGTAGGAGATCTGCAGAGAGTGTGGAGGGTTTTAGTTTCTGGATGAGGTTAAAGATGAGTGATGTGGGCACTGGTTAAAAATGAAATAAAGGAGGATTGTTGGTAGAGGTTGTGGTAGAGCATGAGGTGCTAGGGGACAGCTGGTTGGCTAGGGATTGTATTGTTTCAGTAAAAAATGGGTTAAATGAATCTGCTATTTGGATGGTATTGTTGTGATCAGAGCCAGAGGGAGTGGGAGTGCTTGAGTGTCCGGGGTGTAGGAGGTTATTAATGCCAAGCCAGAATTTTTGAGGATTATTTTGGTGGGTTTGTTGAAGCTGGCAGTAATAGTTTCTTTTATCGGCTAATATGGCTTTTTTTGTTTTGTTTCTTAGCTGTCTGAATTGTAAGTGATCTGAGGGGCTTTTTGTTGAATGCCATTTGGCCCATAGTTTATTTCTTTGGAGGATTTTTTGTTTGGTAGTTTTGGTGAGCCATGGTGCTGGTTTAGTTCTGATTCTAACTTTGCGTAATGGGGCATGGCAATCTAAAATGGAAAGAAATTTTGAATTAAAGTATTTAACTGCATTATCTAGTGGGAGGTGTTTCAGGGGTGACCAGTCACAGGTGCTTAGTTCAGTTTGAAAGTTAGCAGGGTTAAAATATTTGTTAGTACGAATAGTTCTGCAGATGGTTGAGTTTGGAACTTCGGTTTTAGATCTGATCAGATAGGTAAGCAAGTGGTCACTTATGTCCTCTTGGAGGGTGCCTGTTTTATAGTTTTGTTGGGGAGTATTAGTGAGTATCCAGTTAAGAGTACTTGTTTTGTTGTTAAGTTTATTGGTATGGGTAGGGGATATTATAGTTTGGGTAAAACCATATAGGTTAATATGAGTAGAAGGCTGCTCAGATATACAGGAGTTCCAGTTTATGTTAAAGTCTCCAAGTATAATGGTTTCTTGGGGGTAGTTGCTTGAGAGCCAGCTGAGGATAGCCTCTAATGTGTTGATGTTATTGCCTGGGGGAAGATCGACACAGATTAGATATATAGCTTTACTTTTGTTAAGCTGAATCTTAGTTAAAAGAATCTCTGCATTGTTGGAAAGTGGAGGTTTGGGGTCTAGCAAGGTAACTTGTAATCCATTCTTATATAGAATGGCTACACCTCCACCTTTCTTAGTATTACGGTCAAGTCTCAGGATATTGTAGCCAGGGGGTAAAACTACACTGTCTTGTATTGATGGATTAAGCCATGGTTCAGACAGACAGAGGATGTCAAAAGAATGTACATCTATAAGGGCATGCAGGTGAGCAACTTTATTATTGATGCTATGAATGTTAAGCTGAGCTATCAGGAGAGAGTTGGGGGGCTTGGTAAGCGTGTGTGTGATAGTAGGAGTTGGTGTATCAAACTGTGTAGCTGTGATTGTGGTAGGACCAGGGTTTGGGTGTATATCACCATCTAAAAGGGAGTGGACCTGTACTGTGCTGTTTTTATTTTTCATACCTTTCAACTGTTCATATTTTTGCAGAATGTCTAGATTTTTGCTTCATATTTTTGTTCCATTTTTCATAAAAGTTTGGTTTTCTGGCAAATTAGAGGCAAACCATTAAAGAATGAAGTTAGAAAATAATGACAGACAACTGAGTTTCAGGCTTTTCCAAGACATATTTACATTGTGAGCAATGGCCACATTTCACTATAACTCCATTGATATGGTTGGAACAGGCCTTTCCACCAGGATTTTAAAACACACATCTTTTTTTGTAAACTACAAGGGGCTTAGGCCCCACCCTATTGAGGTGCTCCTGTTCAAAACAAAAACACTCCAGTTTTTATTAATAATACTATAAATGCCATCAAAATGCATATTGTATGTTAAAACCAGTTCAGTTGTCTTAGCATTTAATTGGTGAGAGAATTGGTTCATG
>NC_056751.1:742049845-742132345 GCF_019279795.1 Protopterus annectens | reverse complement strand
ATGAGGAAATAACAGCTAGTTGCCTGTCTGGAGCCAGGATCTGCAATATCATGCACACACTCAGGTTACTGCACCCCAGATACCAATATAATTCTATCATAGTCCACGTGGTTGTAAATGACCTGGGCCATACCTCACTGAACTATATGAAACAAGACATAATATATCTCTCAGAATATGTGTCACAGATAGGTATGAGCCTTGCATTAAGCAGTATTCTACCTTCACCAAGGGTGATGCCACAGTATGAGCATAAAATGATTGATTTTAATAGTTGGTTTAGTTTCTAGTGTCACTGCAGGGGGATCCAATATCTGTCAGCATCTGTCTTGCTTTGTCAAGGAGGGGTTGCACCTGTCCCTCCTAGACTTTCAGATATTGGCTAAAACTTTCTCTACTCCCTTACAGCCTTTTTTTAGGTAATGCCAAAAAGACAAAACTACCAACATAAATGAAAAAGTCTAAAAGCAACATTAAAGTGTTACTGCACAATGCTCATAGCCTAAACAAAAGAGGCCCTCCTCACTCTGGAGAATGTAAGCATCTGTGCATGACTAAGATTTGGCATAAAGCT
The DNA here is from genome assembly GCF_019279795.1 of Protopterus annectens. Taxonomy (NCBI): domain Eukaryota; kingdom Metazoa; phylum Chordata; order Ceratodontiformes; family Protopteridae; genus Protopterus; species Protopterus annectens. The sequence continues at coordinate 742,131,771 of NC_056751.1, read as the reverse complement.
ATAGAAAATACTCAGTACAGTACCTTTCAAACATTTAAACTAACAATAGCACACACTTTGGCCAAAGGTGGAGGTGTCTCGACCTACAGTAACATCAAACATTCCTCCAGTTGGTTAAACAGGATGATGCCATGAAGCTACTCCATGTACAAGTCACCATAGATAAAGTCCCTCACTATATCATGGCTAGCTACAGGTCACTATCTATGCCCCTATGGTCTCACAACTTTTACCTAAAGCTACAAGAGGTGCTCACTGTCCAAACAAACATCTTACTCCCAGACCTAACTCCCTGGAACAAATAGTCCACACTCCAACCAGAGGATCAAACAAACTGGATCTGGTACTCACCAACATAGGAGAGCATTACATCCACTCCCATGTCATGTCATCACTAGTGAGAATAGATCACAAAGCTGTCTCATTTGAAGTAAAAATAAACCCAGAAAAATCCAGTTAAACCAGTAACAGTTTGGAACTTTTCAAAGGCAAACTACATCCTGTTAAGTGACACTTTGTCAAAATTCAAGGCTCCCCTCAACCCCAAGATCACAGCTAACTATGCAGAATTATTGACACAGTCACTGCACAAACATGTGAATGGCTGCAGAGAGGCTGCAATACCTACCAGAAATAAACTGAAAACAAACACTAAAAATAAACCCCACTGGTGGAATCCTCATCTAAACAAGGTATATAATAAAAGAAGAAAACTTGTGGCCAAAATCAGGAAAATCAACTGCCTTAAAGGCAATTACTCTCTTATACAACTAAACAAGAAACTAAGACATCTAATTAAATTCAGCAAGGCCAACTATGAAATCAGGATAGCCTCACAGGCTAAGGACAATCAGAAGGCCTGTATCATCTCTGTCTGCAGTCTTAGAGGTAACGCACAATAGTGTGCCGAACTGGTGGTGAATGGTAACGCACAATAGTGTGCTGAACTGGCGGTGACTGGTACCACTGACACCAATCAGAGTGACATTACAAATCTACTGGCTAAAACAAGCATCTCAAACCTCACCCCTCACTCCCCCTCCCAAGTTCACCAGGTGAAACCTCCTCCAACATACTTCCCCCAGTTATCAGCAAGGACCAGGTACTGACAACATTCAGCGAAGCCAAGGACACTGCCTCCATGGGTCCCAACAACATTGCCAGTGAAGCCAAGGACGCCGCCTCCATGAGTCCCAACAACATCCCCATTTGCCTCCTGAACAGTCTAAAACATGCCCTATCAAAACCACTTGAGGTATTCTTCAACTACAGCCTTTAAACAGGCTACATTCCAGGCAAATGGAGGACCACAACAGTCATTCTCCTCCACAAAGGTGGACCATCAACCAACCCAAGGAACTTCAGACCCATCAGTCTAACAAGTCTAATATATAAAGCCACGGAAGAAATTATCATGGAAATGATAAACTAGGGCATTGGCAACCTACAGACACTGGATCCATCCCAGTTTGACGTTGTTATGGGGAAAGTCATGCCTACTTAACCCAGTAGACGTCTTTAAAAGTGTTACCAAAGCAATGGATTAGGGCAAAGCAGTGCATACTTCATATCTTGAACTGGATAAGGCATTTGACACAATACTCCATTCAGAGTTTGTTAACAAACTCTCTGACCTAGGCATAAACCCTTACATAACTAACTGGATTTCCAGCTGACTCACAGATGAGACCGAAGAAGTCAGGAATGGTGAGATCAACTCCAACAAGAGACTGTCACCAGTGGAGTACCACAGGACTCCGTGTTGGGACCACTCCTGTTCGGCCTCTACTTCTTGGAAGTCAAGGCTAATGTTAAAGACCTCTGGCTCACCAGGTTCATAGATCACTGCAAATCGGGAGCCATTATAGATTTCCACCAAGACACAAACATCTTGCAAGTGGGTTTAACACAGACAAATGACTAGTCCCCAAGCCTTGCCTAAAGCTCTGTGTCAAACTGCATTATAATGTCCTTTGGGAAACTGTCAATGCAAGTCAATTACTCCATCAATAAAATACCCCTAAGAGTCAACATAGTAGTATTGGATCTGGGAACATATGTAGACAGTATTCTGTCTTTTAGATTCATAGATTCATACACTGTTACTAGGCTAACAACCCAGGGGGCCTTTCTAATCCTAGCCAAGTTTTCCTGAAAGAATAGTGATGTCCTGCATCCAAATAGGACACTGAGGGCCAGGAAATTATAAGCTACCTCTGTCCCTAAGGGACATGGGTGCCAGGTCCGATGTAAATTTCCTATTCCTCATCCACTTGTCTAGGTTGTGCTTAAACTGTGTAATAGACAAACTCAGCTTCACAAGGATGCAAAGCCTGTTCCATAGGAGGAGCAGTCTCTGGGACACATATCTGTCTCTCCAGCATGTTCTGTTTAAGTCACAGACAAAATTCAGGTTCTTAGACCTTGTATTTCTGGTACTTTTTGACTTATGAATATGTAGGAGATTCATAAGTGCAGTGTTTGCGAATGCCTTGTAAGCCAGGTATAGATCGATCACTTCTCAGCAATCTATAGGAGACTGAGTAGGGGTGAAAGGGCTTTAAGGCACTCTGCATAAGGCAGGTTTGTTACGCCTTGTATTCTTTTTGGAATGAACATTTCAGTTCGTTCTAGTTGCTGCATATACCTGCTCAGGTACATACCAAAGGGAGCATTGTACTGTATGATTAGTCTGATATGGGCAGAGTACAGTGGGATAATGACCTGCTTGAACCTAGATGCCACGCCCTTATTTATAAGTTGCACAACATAAAAGGACTTCCTTGCCACTGTGGCCACATGGTGATCAAAGGTAAGGCTATTGTCTATGTGCTTACTGAGATCTCTGACCACTGGGTCGACTCTTAGGGGTGCATTACCAACATGATAATTAGCTGGGATGGTTGATTTCCCAAAGGGTACAATTATGCATTTCCTAGCATTGAGTTTAAGACCATGGCTTTAGCACCATCTGTTAGTCAGAGAGAGACCTTCTTGAAGAATGTTAGTGGATGCAGGGGAGTTTATGATAACCCTCAACTTGCAATCATCTGCAACCCTAGCCATAATCCTTCATCATTTGATTCCATTTCAGAGATATAAATGCCAAAAAGGAGCTGGTCCAGTACCAAGCCCTGGGGGACTCCTCTAGTGACCAGCCTCTTAGTGAAGGTGGCCTCACCTATTTTGACCTACTGGGTCCTATCAGTGAGCTAGCTGGCTGTCCAGTGGGTGATAAAAAGGTTTATACCTAAATTACTGAGCTTGTCTATAATGTCTGAGTGAGGTATTATATCAAAAGCCTTGGCCAGGTTGAGGTAAGCTGTATGCACAGTCTTACCTTCATCCAATGCTTTGGTGACCCTCTCAAAAAAGTCCACCAGATTTAATAGGCATGACCTTCCTTTAACAAAGCTGACCTGTGATGGGTTCAATGTTTGCAGGTTTTCTCTGTCCTCATTTATCATGTCCATGATGAGTCTTTCCTTGGCCTTACATATGACTTGTTCACTATTTGAGCAACACATAACTAAGTTAAAAAGAAAATCATTCTCTGTTGCACAACTTATAAGTAAGGGTATGGCATTCATGTCCAAGGAAGTTACAGTACCACTCTACTCAACCCTTATCAGACCTACCATTGAATACAATACCCCCTTTGGCATATATCTAAACAGACACTTGAAACAGTTGGAATGCCCACAAAGGTTTCTCACCAGGAGAATTCATGGCATGAATGCCTTGTTCTACACTGATTGTCTAAAGGCTCTGTGTTTGTATTCAGTCTACTATAGCCTGCTGAGATGGGTTCTTTACCTGGCTTATAGGGCTTCCTCAGACCCATTCCTAATAGACTGGTTGCACATATGTAAAACAAACAGTATAAGAAACTCTAGACCCATGGTGGTGAGACAGATATGTGTCCCTAAAGATCTCTGCACTATAGAATAAGCTCCCCACTCATGTAGAACAGAGTTTATCACTGACCCTATTCAAACAAAACGCTTGACAATCGGATGTGAAATTGTACATTTATCCCTCTCTGTCCCTCATGTTCCTCATGGACAGAGGGCGTCAATAAGAAAAGTATTAATCTAACACCACCCCCATACAAATTGTCACCTACCTGTCTATTAACATAATCCCCCATATGATACTTGGGACCTAAATGGTTTGGGGTGCATGGCTAGGCTTGTAATGGCCCAAGTGGTCATTAGCCAAGTAACAACCTATGAAACTATGTAGCTCTTTTTCCACATTAATAGTATGGAGCTTTACTGTCAATTATTTTTTGGAACCATCAAGAGATCAACCAAATGGAACAGCTAACTGGTTGCCATCTTGGATTCTTTCCATTTTGCATTTTTATACCTTGCTTTTGTATCTTTGCTTTGACTTCTAGCTTTTCACATTGTCCTTTTGGTTTAAAGTGTAGACTCTTGTGTAGTTTCTGAGTCAATGGCATCATTGTTTGCTTTGTTGCCATTTGTTGTGATATTTTTCTTATACATCTTCATTTCTTGACACGCTGGCTCTCTGTAGCTCCCTGGCTTGCAGTCCTTGTATTCTGCTTTTCTAATGATGCTGATGCTTTTCATATATTTACAAATTAGCTTTATTTTTCACAATCTGAGGACACCTTATAAATACTTCCCAGTCCTTCTGATGACACTCCTTTCCTGATCACGGTTGGCTTTATACATTTTTATGACTTTCACTTCCCTGTGTTTCTGCTCATCATTCACCTCTCCTTTGGCTTCTATTTTGTTTCTTTTTTTGCACTTAGCCAAACCAAATGTCACAGTCAATGAATCAGATGGAATAAAACAAAGCAACAATTTAAACTGACTTGGACTATAGAATATAAAAGACTGAGAAATGATTGCTCTGAAAGCTATTTTAATGTTTGTTACATTTTCATCTCCAAAACCAGTATTTTGCATGAGACTTCTTCGGGCAAACCAGTAATGAAAATGACTTCATATTTAGATAAATGAAATGAATCACATCTCAACAGTTACCCAATAGTAAACTTAAAAAAAAAAACTTAATCTTGACTGCAACTGCTTTTTCTTTAAGTAACTTTTAAAATCAACACAGAAATTTAAGCCAGGTGCAGAGCGGGCATCCAATAAAAGTTTCATTCAGATTCATTGCACTCTGTTTTGAGTTAGTACTTTCCTTCTGACCCTGCTACAGCTACAAGATCTTATTATGTGGGTTCTCATACCTTTATTGATACACAAAAATGTATAGTTTCCAACAAGTGTTCTTTCCTGGTGTAATGTACTGTGTGGACTTTTCCTTTTGCCTGTTACTCTCAGATCTGTAAATCTTATATTTTATATGGTTTACTATCATTTCACCAGATCGCACAACAGTGAATTGCAGTTATAACGAACTGAAACTGCGAAAGTCAAATTAATGAATAGAAGAAACGCAGTGTGGTGACTGTAAATGTCGACTTCGACATTTTTGAAGTCACCACACTTCCGGGAACAGGATGAACAATGAGTTTGCAGGGGGGCAAGTCCCCCTGCACCCCCCCATGTGGGGAGCTATGCCCCCCACACCCCCTGCTACTTATATATACAAACTCCAGGATCGCACAACAGTCAGGGAAAGGGTACATTTCCCGATCCTCACTATAGTGCGAATCATCTGCATCACACTGTCGAAACTCACAACAAATGCTGTTTTGCATTCGCTATTGCAGGTTTCGACATTGTAACATTCAGTTTTACATAGTGCGAAAGTGCAGTTTCGCACTAATGAAAATCGACCAAAGTCACATTGGGGAAATGATAGTAAACCTTTTATACTTTTTCTTAAGTTCATTTCAGTTATTTAGAGTGTCAACCATAGCTCTGAAAATGTCATCTGATCTTCATATTGCTTTATATAGGAATCTGTTCTTCTTCCATGCATAAAATAAATAGCATTAACCAATTGCCTCTAGAAACACCAATGACAGTTGCATAATTATTAAATCTAGCTCACCGCTAAAACCTGTCAATTGTACAGATTTTCCCAAAATGTCCAGATTTTTGGTTCATACTTTTGGCCTGCTCTTCATAAAATTTGTGGTTTTCTGACAAATCACTGGGATGACCTGAGGAGTGAAGTCACTAAATAATAGCATACATTTGAATTTCAGACTTCAAATCCTTCAAAAATGTATGTTAAAACAAACCTTGTTACTCTTAGCAACTTTATCAGTTTATAAGAGCAGTATTTAAAATATGTCCCTATTTTTGGGCCTTTGTCCCCCCATTTTGTCAGGCTTTGTCCAGATTTCTTGCAGTAAGAGGTTGAGAGATATGCTCCCTGCCCCTTCCAGTCTGAGCTTACATTGTGTCACAGCTGGTGTCAGATGTCGCCAGGCGAGGGATCGCTACACACATCTTTCTTGTCATTCGCTTTTTCAGTACTTCAGTATCACTCCTGCACATCTTATTCGTGTATGAGTTTGTTATGATAAGTGATCGAAAACTCCACTTACAAGTCTTGTTCTAACTTGTTTGAACCCCTTTTCTAGTTTCTCTCATTGTCACTTTTTCTGCTTCTTTAAAAACATATTTGAAACAATTTAAAATAATAAGATGCACGTTTTATTTAGAGACATTTTCATGAGTAAGACAATTCTTCTGTTTTTATAATGCTTCTCTTCACCATTTATTACGTTGTCATGGATACGGACCTGTACCTGTAATAAACTACAACTCACTCGCTGAGGATGGTTAGGAAACTCCTGTAACATAGACAATATACAGGGAGTTAAGAAAAGCATTCAAACAACAGAGGACGGCTTTTCATAAGGATAAAAAAGGAGAGTTGAGCCTGAGCAGGTTCAAACAGTGAAAGCCTGCGTTATTAGTTATATGAGCTAATGTAGTGAAAGACAGTTGCCACATCTTAGAATATATATCCTTGGATCATCTATAATATTTTAATTCAGAATGCAAAATAAAACGTGGTGCAGAAGGCTGTAGACAGTTCTACTCCCACAGCATACAGATGGATTGCTGATAGTGGGGTGCATATTAAGGGGGGTGAGCTGCTGTGCTATAAGCCTGTTGTTGATTTGCCAGCCATTCCCTAGCGCAATATCACCAACTTACCAATTTTTTTAATATAACAAGGGCAGCAGGGACTAAATTTGTAGATGAAACATTGAAATGTAAAGTTCTTTGCCAGCAGCAACCTCTTCATTAGTTACAGTTCCCTTTAATGTTTTATTATGCAGATGACTTTTACTTCTGCAGAGATTGTGCATATTGACTGATACTGGTGGATTGTAATGACAGAAGTTTGAGTGGCTTTTTATGGTTGAAATGTTCTCAGATAGGTAGTTTTGTCATTGTTGGTTTATGTGTTTTGTTTCTTTGCTTACTAGAAAAATGTTCAAAACTACAAATGTAAAATACAGTCTAACAAATGGTGCTGTATTATACAAGAAATATAATTTAATACAATCAGAAAAGTGAATCAAATAACAAGTGCATGTATGCATGGCCCTAAAAATGTGGGAAAGGGGCTATGATTTGAAACAAGCCAAAAGTTAAACTTAATCCACCACTGTCCAGATGCATGATCTTTGAATAGGTTCATAGGTTCATAGATTAGTACTAAGCTAACTGCCCTTGCGAGCCATTTTAAGCTTAGCCAATTATCCCTTGTGAGACTCAAACCCTACACCTTGTGTTTATAAGGCAAATACCTTAACCACTAGGCCACCCTCCCAACCCATGGGTTTAAATGCAGTTTCAATTAATGTGAATTTCAAGGGAGATCGCAGATATACCCCAGGGATTACCTCAGTGTCACTGCTCGACAGAGGCACAGCAAAATAATGGGTATAGTTCCGGCAGATAGCCTAGTATGAACCTATGAACCTATGAACCTATGAAGGGCAGAGAAGTTTGCTGTTGTTCACTCTAATTAAGGTGTCATTGTGAAACGGTGTTGTTTTGTTTAGCAAATGACTATCAGTGTGTGTGATATAGAATTTGAAATACAAGTTTTAAATTAAATCCAAATATCTGTAATCATTGTAAAAGTAAAAAAGAAAACAGTCTGCACTGATAGGAGTGAACAGTGTTTATAGTAACTGGAGAGAAATAGCCAAGTGATGGGACACTGGAATGTCCGCAAGGGGGAGCACTGTAAGATATCCCCGATCCATTACGCTGCCTATGGCCCCATCTGACCATGATCCAGCTGTGCTTCTGTGAGATGGTAAGGAAATGATATGATTGCACAAACCTGTATCTGGGGGTGATAGGAAGGGGTCAATGTGAACAGGAACAGAGGGCAATGAAGAAGGAGCAAGCCACAGGTTACATGGACCAATTACTCCCTTTTTCTATTAACATACTTCTTAACAAATAAGATAAATCAGCTATCAGAATAGGTTGTGGAGTGTAAAGTGAAAAAAAACTTTCAAGAGGGTGTGTGACAGGTAAAAAAGAGTGATGAAGTGGGAAGTAAGAAACAGTGACGAGGCAGAATGTTTAAGGCACATAAGTAGCAAACTATAGTAACAAAGCAATAGGCTGTTATTCTATATCTGTTATCAAGCAAATGTAATGTAATACTGCCTGACTATGATCAAATCCGTTAGCCAGATCAACACTTTCCAGAACAGTACTGTACGAGGCTTTGTGTTTGGTCTGTCTTATCCATATAAGCAGCAAACAGTGTGGGACCACCTTTATTACAGAGCTGTACCACACCCTGACCCCTGATTATCTGGAGCCCTGACAAACCTCCTGCAAATACATTACTACTATTTCCTAATTCTTAAATGACTCAGAGCTTCAGAGCATACCTACACAGGAAAATCTGCTCTGTATGAGTTATGACAATAATTCTCAAACTTTACTGATAGACCTCCTAAAAATTCAAAGTCTTTAAAACAAGAGACATGCCAAGCTTAATAAAAAGCAACTCTCAAAAATCACCACAAAGGGATACCTGTCCCTTCTCAGCTCCACAAAATGGAGTTGTCTACATCGTATATTAAAAATAGCAATCTTGGTAAACAATAACAAAAACAACCCAAGCTGCGGAAGCCCTTACAAATGCCTTCTATGAACACCTCCAGGACTGCATGGATCAGGCAATCCCAAATAAAACCAAGACTCTTTCCACAAAGGGCAAACGTCCAGTCTGGTGGACCCCAGCCATTAACAAACTTTACAATAAGAGGAGAAAGCACTCATAAAATCAACTAAGGCCAATTTTGAGAGAAAAATTGCCATGGATTCAAGGAACCTGGGTGGAAACTCCCAGATAGTCAAAATGATACAAAAATCATTGAACCCACAGACATTGCCAACATACTGGCAGACAGGTTCAGTGCAAAAAGGAGAGATAACTATCCCAGCGGAGTGTAGCCTCCCAGACATCTCAAATGTGCAGGTGAAAGCTGCTCTCACAGCATCAATGGGACGATGGTGTCCCCGGCTGTGTGGCTAAATGAGGAATTAAACCATAAGGCAGCTGTTTAATCTCAGCCTTACCAGGATACGGACCCTGGTAATTAACAAGTCTAGTCTGCAAAGCTATGGAGAGGATTATAATGGAGCTCATAAACAAAGATATAGGGACTTGCAGACATTGGACCCAAGGGCAGATCATGCCTTTTGAACTGGCCATTGATGAGGAAAGGCAGTCCATACAGCCTACCTTGACCTTGCAAAGGCTTTTGACACAATAAGAAAAACTTACCAGCTTAAATGTAAACCCATATGTCACAAGATGGGTTGCAAACTGAAGGACAGAAAGTTGCTGGATGTCAGACTCTCCTTGGCCCCTATTGTTGGCATCTACTCAGAAGTACAGGCCAACATGGGAGGACTTTGGCTGACAAAGTTTTATAGTGGAAAGTGCATCGGACAGGATATCCAAGGACTCACGGAAACAGATAGCTGGTGCCAGAGCCATGGCCTGAAGTTAAATGCCAAAAATAGTCATAAAACAAGGTAACCCTAAGCTACCATATAGGTGGCAATCCACTAAGCACAGAAGAGGTTATCAGGGACCTGGGGACCCAGGTTGACAGTGGCTTTGACACTCACGTTGCTAAAGTGGTTAGAAAGACCTTCTACATTGCCCACCTGATCATGAAGGGATTCACATCCAGATCTAGTGAGGTCATTGTTCTGTACTCTTCACTTATCAGACCAATGATCGAGTACAATGCCCCATTCGGGATGTATCTCACCCGACATCTGCAGCAATTGACTCCAAAATCTGTCATATGCTGCCAGATTGAAGAAACTCCAGCTCTATTCAGTTGCATACTCAGAGGTGACATGTGCCTGACATACAAGGCCATGTCCAACCCGGAATTAATGGACGTGCTCCACCCCAAATAATCCCAATCCACCAAAACCACTAGAGCAAGCAACTTAAACCTTAGCACGGATATAAATAGGACATGCTGGAGGGATAGATTTATCACTCAGAGACTCCCTATGCTGTGGAATAAAATCCCGGTCCATGTGAGGCAGAGTACCGCTGGCTCTGTTCAAGAGAAATCTTAACCTGTGGATGGAGATCGGAATCATCTCTGTGTCACTGCTGGACAGAGGCACAACAAACTAATGGGCACAGTATTTTTTCATATAAGGAAACTTTGGGCTAGGCTTATAAATGCCTTAGGGCAGATAGCCTAGTATAAACCTATGAACCTATAATAAATATGGGACTAAAAGAAGATATTCAAGTAATGTAATGGTTTGGTTTAATTCCTCTTCGTTTAGTTTGTGTACATCTATATATTTTCCGTTCTTCCCCGATCTCTGAATAGGCTCCTCACCGGCACTCCATGTAGTCATCTCCATGATTAACCCCTGGCTTTCATGTAATGTCTGGACTGATGTGCCGATTCTCCTTAGAGCTTAGCAAACACTTCATCCTGGAGCTGAAGAAATTAATGTTCCAGGTAGTTTTCTGGTAGAGAACAAATGCACATATGAATAAGCATGGATTCCTGGAAGATCCTACCAACCCTTCCATAAATTAGTACAACTACATGTCTACAAGTGAATGCATGTAACACTTCCTTGATTTTATCATTGCAAATTCCTTTGATTAAATAATCCTCTACTACAGAAATCAACATATTCAGTCTTCTCCTCACCAACACAATCCCTTCTTGTTTCCTATCCCTTGTTATACTTTTACTCAACAAATCAGATCTCCACACTGTTTTAGTCACCATGCAGTCCTGGTACAAGTCAATTGATAGCTTAAGACTTTAGAGGCTTCTCCAAGGCCAATTTCCTCATGTTTGGTGATAACTTGAAATGGTTTAACATTTCCCAACCCCAAAGACCCCATACCAAATATCACTGCATATACCCAATGTTTATACTTCCATCTAAATTGCTACATTGACTGCAATATTCTCATTCATGACAAATACAAGACCAAATTTAAAACCTTTGTGTAGAACTCAACTATAAACAAGCCCTCCAATAAAAAAGCACATAACCCTAAAGAATAGAACAAAATACTCTGTAGGTAATAATCAATCTTAAAAGGAGTTATCAATAAACTAAAAAGAAATAATAAATCCTGCAGAGCTTATTGCAAACTAAAAATTACTATTTCAGCAAAGCATAACCCTGAGGATTCTGTTAATAATATAAAGAGTCCAGTAATAATGCCCAGCATTTCCCTGGCCTTACCTGAAATTACTTCACCCACTCAAATCTGGAATCCTTATAGATACATTCCACTCCAGCATCTTCACTCTGTCACCTCTAAAATAACATCACAAGGTATCCATCCCATACCTCCCTGGTAATCATCTCTGAAGAGATACTAAAAGTGTTCTCCAAGAGTAGATGCACCAACTCAGTGGGTCTAGACAACATACAGGTCTGTCTGTCATTATGAAAGACCTCCTTCTTAATCTATTTAACCACAACCATTATACAGAATAGCTGCTAAAAACCTAGAGAACAACTATATCAGTTCCTCTCCACAAGGGTGCCCACCCTCATGCACCCTGGCAGCTATAGATCTATCAGCCTTACTAGTGTTATTTGTAAGATAATAGAACACATGATTGTGAGCTTCAGAAACAGAGACATGGGGGAATTTACCATCCTAGACCCTATCCAGTCTGGTTTTGCAAAAGGTAGGTCATGCCTTTGAAACATGGCTAACTTCTTTGGAAGAGTCGCAGAAGCACTAGATGTGGGCATCTCTGAGCACACGGCTTATCTCAATTTAGCTGAGGATTTTGGCACTCTATCCTGGTCTGGCATCACTGACAAACTGTACAAAATTAATATAATGCCCCACGTAACCCACTGGAGTGCCATCTGACTCTTAGATAGACATCGCTCTATTAGAGATAATAGCATACTCTCCTCCAAAAGACTTGTCACCAGTGGTGCACCCCAGAGCTGTAGTTTGGGGTAACTTCTATTTGGCATCTACTTATCTAGTGTCAAATCTAACCCTAAGGTTTTTGACTGGCTAAGTTCTTGGATGGCTTCAGGCTTGGCACTATCATCAACTCCAGTGAAGACAAACAGATCATCCAAGAGGGTCTAACTTAAACAAACTCATGATGTCAGAATTACAGTCTAAAGTGAAATGCTGAATAATGTAACATTGTGCAGTTTGGGAAACGTGAACTCTTATACACCTACCACAGAAATGACACCTCTTAAAACAGATACTGCCATTAAAGACAACGGCACATTCATGGGAAACAAACTGTGCTTTGACTACTATGTAGGCCCTGTCATTAGGAAAGCCTTATACCTCTCCCAAAAAATTACTAAAGGCATCTCCTCTCAGTCAAAAGAGATCACCATTTCACCACTACTCGCCCCTCATCAGTCCCATACTAAAATGCAATGCAGCATTTGGTATGTACCTCTCCAAACATCTAACCCAAGATGGAAAATCTGTTGCGGTTCCTTATCATCAACAACTCCAGATGACCTCTCTGCATTATCCATAACTGTCTTTTTCTTCTCTATCTCCTTTGAAGTCCTGCAGGGCAATCCATGTTTGACCTACAAAGCTGCAAACTAGCCAGTTCTGCAAGACTTACTACATATCCACGAGGACTGCTAGCAGTGTAAATACAAGATCAAAGGACCTAAATCTATATTGTAACATTGGGGGCCTTATTGGCATGATAAATATCTCTGCCCAATAATTCCCCAACTCTGTAATAAACATCCACTCTCTGTAAAGCAAAGCATGTCTCTCACCATCTTCAAATCTAACTTAGGGGAATAGATGTGAAACCAGTTACCGCAGTCATTATCTTTGTATTTCTTACGGACAGGGGGATGCACTAGGGGGATGGCAGTGACCAGGCTAGTTTATTACCTTCTAGCAACCAATGAACCTAAGAAATACATGCAGCCAAAGTACTCTGTTATCTGTCACTTTATTCAATTATCTCTGAGAGAGAAAAAGAAATACTTATCTGGAAGAATAAAGAAACATTAATGCATACATTGAAATAATATACAGAATACATTAATGAGCTGAATATATAAATGAGCAATGAAAATCTTCAAGCCCTTGTATTGGGTTTTACTCTTATAGTGAAATCATGCACATATTCTTGATCCTTTAGTAAAAATGGATGAATTTTTTTTTCTGCATCAAAGATGCTGTCATGAACAATATCTCAGTGAAAAGTTTCAAATGTTTCGGCACAGAAGAAACAAAATTATCCTTGTGTACATGGAGCTATTCAGAAACATCAGATTATAAACTGTGAAAGAGTCTGGCTTTTTGAGAAAAGATTAGAGCCTTAAGGGAAACAGTCAGGACATGTATCCACAGTCTGTGCCTTAAGGGAAACAGTCAGGACACGTATCCACAGTCTGTGCCTTAAGGGAAATAGGTTCTATGAAACAGGAACAGGCATCTTGTTTTCATGGAACACATCTCTATAAAATTAATGGAAAAAAGAAAAAAAACAGTACTAGCAAAACAAGGTTAACATGAGCAAGGCTTAGATATTGTTTGTTATATGTTTCCTGGCACCATATGACCACGTTGACAAGCTATAATGTTGTCTGCTGTACTGCTATACAATAGACTACCCAGCAATTTCAAAATGTTTCCTGCTGGGATAAATAAATGCAACAGAATTAGTCACCGTAATTATATCAGTATACTCAGCTGAGTGTAATGTACACTATTTCTTAATACTATCTATGGTTTTATCAAATTGTTATCTGTCTGTGTTGAGTAATTTGGTTACTAGATCAAGGCAGCACATTTTCAGGTACAAACAAACTCAGGAGGGTTAAAGTCAACAAACATATACAGCAGATGGAAGAAATATAGAGTGCGACAATGCAGCGACTATCATTGTCACCTCACAATAACAGGTTATCTGGTTTGATTCTTGGCTGGGTGCCTTCTGTGTGGAGTCTGCATGTCCTCCCTGTGTTGCCTTAGATTTCTTCTGGTTGTTCCAGTTTCCCTCTATATTCCAAAGAAATGCAGTAGGTGGACTGGGCACTCTAATTGGCCATAGGTGTGAGAGTGTATAAAGGTGTGTGTGGTATAGAACAACTGCAGCAGGACTAGCCACTTAGCAGAGTAAACCCTACCTCTAGATGATTGTCATTTTCTCATGTGCAGAAAAATGAAAAAAGGGATTGTGGATGAATGAACAGACGGAACAATGATAACAGAGCCAAGACTCAACTGAAACCAAGCATGTAGCAAACTAAATCTCCCTCAGGTGGATGCACAATTCATAATAACTGCAAAGAAACATAAAGGTGGTTAGTTTGCAGTATGCTTACAGAAAATAGACATCAGTGCGCATTAATTTTTACTAACAGCTGTAGATCCAACATAAAATATAGCAGCATGTTTTGCAATGCAACATATTGAATAATCAACAGAAATGCAAGCAGAAGACAGGCATCAAAGTGAGGAATAAATATACAGGTGAATACGGAATAAAAATATTAATGAGGGGGAATACACATTAGTCACTTGGCACAGCAGCAGATCTAAATATTTTACAGAGTAACATAATAGAAGGACTAGTATAGAATAGACGGGGTGGATGGCACGCATTCTGCCATTCTTCACAATTATGCAAATTAATCATATATGTTGATAGTGGGGGGGTTACTGTGGTAATTTAAATAAACTAGTATAAAACAGGTGCTCTAGTAGGTTCACACAGATGGAAGTCTTGAAAAATTGCACAAAACAGATTCGGAAGACCGGGGCAAAATGTTACCAGCTTGATTCCATGAAAGTACGCTATAACTTAGGCATTCATGCTAAGATGGCTTCTGTAGCATATGTTAATGCTGCTAAGTATGTCTGTGAGTATGTGCTCACACGTTATGGAAGTCTGAGCAGCCAGTAAATCCGCATGAAATGTCCTTTCAGTAGGTGTGTTAGGTAAAACAGAATAAAGAGCAAGAATGTCATTATTATTTAGGACGGAACATTCTTCATGAAAACGATGACAAAGAAGATCAAAGGAGAAGAACGTAATGTAAAATAAAAAGGAGCAAAACATTAGAAACCTCATGCAAAATCGTTTAAATCTGGTCATGTAATCATTTTGTTCATTACAAAGCCATAATGCAGAGTCCATTTAAGTAAAAGGGCTTCACCTCACTACGCATTTTATGTTGGGGCATCCCCTTACATCAGTCATGTCAGAAGCTTCAACCCCCCACCCCCACATATAAACTAATATAACAAATTTCAACAACTTCTGGTAAATTATTAAAATTGCTAATAATAGTTTATTTGATTAAACCAGAACCTTGAAGTAAGGCCTGCAGAAAGTGTGCCAGGTAAATAGACCTTTAATTAATGGACTCAATCTTTCAGGAGTGATTTTTCTTTATGAAAAAGTGGAAAAGTAATGATTATTTGCAGAAATTATTTATATGTAGTGAATTCACTGCAGGAGCATCTTTAAGGCAGCAACCACACTTTTTTATATAGCTTTATTATTTAACAGGTACAGTGGGGTTGAATTGTGCCAACTGCTTAATTGCATGTAAGCAGTTTAGTAAACAGGTGATAGTGTGTGATTTTTTGGGAAGGTAAATTTAGTAACATGACAAAAGCTTATTTGTAGTGTTTGTGCACTGACACAAATTGCATAAAGGAAGGCACATATTTATGTACATTAGGAAGAGTCTATTTGTCAAATAATGTTCAGTACTCTTATTCATAGCATATACTAGTTAAAGGTCCAGCCTGACAGAACACACTGGTCAAGTGATCAGCTGGATGTTAAAACAAATAAAAGCACTTTTTTGAAAGAAGGCAAGATGCCTTCCACCCCCATATAAGGGTGTCACACCTACACCCCTCTAAAATACTAATGTGTCACACAGATATGAAGGAACATGAAAATAACAGACTAGTTTGATTCCCAGCCAGCAAAAATAGAGATTTCAATGACTCCCTGTGGAGAACAGTGACTTGTGAGTTGTGCATTTTGAAAATGTACTCAGTGAGAAGAAATCTTATCCAGTTTGGATTTAACCAAGGGAAGCCATTTCAAATATACTAGAAGCAGTTGCATACAAGGATTGTGCATATTTAAATGAATCTAAAGAATGCCAAGTCTTTGTTATCAGACCATCAGAATTTATTTGGAGCAATTTCTGTTTAAAACTGCTACAGAAAACAACAAAAGTAACATGCTTTATCACACAAAAAGGTAGATAGTGCAATCTGTGTCAAGAGATGGACAACAACAAATGAGCAGAAACTGACCTTATGCACCTTGTAAAGGAATTAGATAGCATGAATTATAACAAACTACTCTCTGAGCTAATGCCATATAGTCTCGGTCAACCTGAATTTAACTGCTACATTTCTCTAGAGCCTTTCACATAGCTGGACATCAGATCAGAGATATTATTCCACCTGATATCAGGACAATAGTTCCTCAAAAACGCTTAAGAAACTGATCTCAGAGGAGGCCTCCTCTACATACTTGACACTATAACTTAACTGCATCCATTCTGACTGTCTACCCAATTGGGTCTAATGGTATCTACACCATAAACAAGGCAAGCATTGACAGAAAAATCTGACAAACCAAAAATCTTCAAATGGCTGAAAAGAAATGTGGAAAAAAACATATCTACACTGTCCTACATTTTAATAAATATAAAAAATTAACACAAGACAATGTTTTTTGAAGGGGGCAAAGCACACTCCCCACTGCACGCGATGCATCCCTGCTAACTATGTATGCTAATTCTGAGATAGTACAATATTGGAGAAAGGGCATATTCCCCTACCCTGGATATTGTGCACCCCCACACACCAGTTAACCATCTGCTTAGTCAACTTGTCAACTAAACAGATGTTGACCAACTGTAATGTTGAAAATATGCAGCAGCCCATAGACAGACAGATAGACAGATAGATAGATAGATAGATAGATAGATAGATAGATAGATAGACAGACAGACAGACAGACAGATAGATAGATAGATAGTCAGATAAATAGATAGATAGCTAGACAGACAGACAGACAGACAGACATATAGATAGATAGATAGATAGATAGATAGATAGATAGATAGATAGATAGATAGATAGATAGATAGATAGATAGATAGATAGATAGATGTATGATTTTTCAAATGTGTTTTAACAAATGTAATCCTACAATTGTTTTTTCCTGCCCTTTAACTAATTCTTCCGTAACTAGCTCATGACTGATAAGATGTCCTAATTGTCCACTACAGCTAAATGTGAAATAAAAAAAAAAAACAAATGAAGAGATAGTGGGGGAAGACGAGTGGAGCGTAATTCTAAAGTTAATGCCTCAGAAACTGACATAAGAAATAAGACTACTTAACAGATCAGGTAACAAACTGTATGAGCTTTTGCACAATTTAATAATGCAATAAAAGCCTAAGATAATATATCTTGGGTAGATAAATATTTTACAAAACCACTTACACTGCAGTCCATCAATATTTGCAGAATATTACAGATATCACAAAACAAAGATAAGCATATAATGTATTTGGCCTCTAAGCAGAGATATGCATGTCTGATAGAACATTGTCAATCCGAAAGAAGCAATGGATGAAAAGTTACAGGACAAACTAGTGTGGAGTATGTATGATAAAATGTACAGAAAAGTGTATAATCCAGGAAAGGTTTAACACTGCACAAAATATCGACAATAATGCTATCCATGGAAGCAATATCACAATACCCCTTTAAGCTGCTAAAATAGAGATTGCAGGGATCCATGCATTTTTTTATTGTGGCAGAATGACAAATCATGATAGAGTCCTTATAATCAATACAATAGAAAACGCTACCAGGTCAGGCATACAGATTAAATATAAATGCTAGTAGGTGTAGTAACTTTTTAATGTAATTTAAAACATGTTCACATTGGCTTTTTGACATTATCATCATGAAATAAAAAGAAGGTTTTAGGAAAATATACGTTTTCTCTAAAGGTCTGTGAAGCAATTTTATTTTTGTGTATTGACTGAATTATGTACTTCAGAATATAGGAAGACACAAGCAATGACTTCAGTTGGCTATATTGTTTTAAATGATTATAAAGCCAATTGCATTTGTAGGAGAGCAGCTGTTTTATTAAAGTAAATATTACGTATGACCAGGTGAACATTTTGTATGCTGTTAGTTTTATGTGCCTGCGATGTGTTTGATCATTTTGTATGATGTTAGTTTTATGTGCCTGCGATGTGTTTGGTCATTTTGTATGATGTTAGTTTTATGTGCCCGCGATGTGTTTGGTCATTTTGTGTGATGATAGTTTTATGTGCCTGTGATGTGTTTGGTCATTTTGTATGATGTTAGTTTTATGTGACTGCGATGTGTTTGGTTATTTTGTATGATGTTAGTTTTATGTGCCTGCGATGTGTTTGGTTATTTTGTATGATGTTAGTTTTATGTGCCTGCAATGTGTTTGGTGACCAGACTGATTATGCTGTTTAAGGAACTTTAGGGAGGAAAAGAATATTTTATTTTATTTTTTTTCTTTCCCAGGATTGGGCACTGATCACCATGGACCTTTTTCAGGGGCAGCCTGGGAGTGATGTTTGGTTAAATGACTTCCTCAGGGTAACACAGTTAGGCAATGGAGCTTGAGGGAATCAAACCTTGAACCATGAATGACAGAATCATAGAAAATGCAAGTCATTTCAAAAACTTACTTCTTCTTTCAGTTTTTGGGGTTAGGAGTCTCCACAGCGGAACTCCAGTCTGCTAATGTTTGGCAGTAGATTTTTATTGTGCCGAGTTGACAGCCCAACACCCAACCTTCAACGAAGGCACAACCATTCACACATGTCTTTTGAATGGCACTCGACCACGGGGAGGACATGCAGACTCCACACAGAAGGCACTTCAGCTGAGAATCGAACGGGAGTACCTCTTGCTGTGAGGTAACAATGCTACCACTGCACCACCGTGGCCCGTTATTTCAAAAACTTACTATTACTTTAAAAAATAGTGCTACATGAATTATATTTGATAGATGAGACATTAAACTTAAGGCCTAAGTACAAGAATAACATAAAAATTACATTACAAAACCAAGACAAATGTGTAGTAAAAGGTGATTATTAACTATGACTAATTTTTATCAGATGTTATCATTTTCAATAAAATACTTTATACAATACACATGGTAAATCTAGTATGAAATTAAAAATATTTCTAGTAGAAATTAAACTAGAAAGAAAGTCTGTGAACGTTCATACTGACAGCAGTGTCACAATAATCATAGGGCTGAAGTTCAGGGGATTTAGTAACACATCCGTGCAACCAGCTGATTTTCTGTTGAAAGCTTATAAAAATATAAAAATACTTTAAGTTGCTGATATCAAAGTTACATTTAAGGAAAAGTAGAAATGTCACTTTTACTAATTGAAGGTGAATGGAGCAGGCTTGTTTAAAAAAGCTGATCTGAAAAAAAAAAGATAAAATGAAGAGAAATAAAGTGCATACTCTCTGACATTATGGTACACAGAAGCACATATTAAATGAAAGACTGTGTTTAACTAAGAATTGTTTATTTCAAGGGTGTCCACAATTAGTATTCATGTTTCAGGAAATGACAAACTAAGGTTATTTAATGCCAGGACATTTCTTATACAATGTATGATAAAGCAGAAGTGGAAATAGACTGATGAAAGAAACAAATTATAAACTATTCATAACATAGGTTCATAGGTTGGTACTAGGCTATCGGCCCTAGGGCCTATACAAGTCTAGCCATAACAATTCCCTGGCTATTTCTTCCCACAGTATTTACTTCCCTGGACCCCTGTCCAGCAGGGCAACTGACGTGATCCCCAGGGTGAATTTCCTATCTCCCATCCAATCATCAAGGTTCCTTTTGAAGAGGGCCAAAGAGTTATATTCATAATCATCAGTTAGCAAAACAATATGTCTTTGGATCAAAAACATTTATACAGCTAAATGGAAATAATTTTTAGAAAACCTTTTTATGCATTCTAACTGTAATAGATATACTAATAATTATCTTATATTAAATAAAAGTTTATTTTGGTTATTAAAGAATTACATTTTATGAAAAAGTCACCAAGCATTTTGACTATATTAAATACATTTAGACATTTTATATATAGAAATCTCTTATAAAGCATGGATTTTCCTTATATTTCCAATATCATATACTCAAAGTAATATTCCTACTTCAAATTTAGAAGCAATGATTGCATTTAAAGAGAATAATTGTTATATTGGTTTCAGTTAATGAAAGATGAAAAGGTGCACTCAGTAGATTACATTAGCAATAAATATGATTTGGATAAAGATAAGTGGTTAGTGGTTATACAATCTTGTAGACTATATATAGAAGGTGAAATTAAGTCAATGCAACCAATGTTAAGGGATCATGTCCCAAAATTTGATTGAGTGTATCATATATTTTTATTGCAACAAAATTCCTTGGGATATGGCATCTTCTCCAAATTGTATAAAGTGGTTAAGAGGGAAACTGAAACATTTTATGATACATATTGGAACTATTTTACCCAAATTAATAATAGACCACCAAGTGAAGAAGACAAAACATTATTTCTATTATCATCAAACCATACTACTTCATCTCTTAGATGCCATTTGTTTACATGGAAGTTTTTACATAGGTCCTTCTTCACCCCTCATAAAATTGAATTGATGTACAAGAAAAGCAACTTTGTTGGAGATGCTAGAAAGAACTTAAAGCAGATTGGCAACTCATGTTCTTTGATTGTACTATCTTGATATATTTTTGAAATAATATTAATTTTTTTTACAGGCATTTTTGGAAATATATTTATGTTATCAACATTTATTATTTTATTTATTTATTTTATTTTACATTTGTTTACCAGGAAAGTCTGACTGGTTATAAGCACATTTTCAGCGGTGGCCCAACGAGAAAAGCTTCAAATTATAGAGTACACAAAAAATTTTACATAAGATCACATTATACAAAGACAGGATGATCTATAGGTTTCTTAAAAAATAGTTCCAATAGGTAAGGAGAAACAGTAACAAATTGTATGAAACAATTTTACAAATGCAGTTGGTCTGAAAATAATGAAAATGAATTTGACAAAAATTTAAGGAGAATAGTAAAGATTTGCAGTTCAGTTTCAGTTTCAATTTTAAATCATTAATTCTTTTTAATACCCCTATTCCCACTTGTGTTAAAAGAATGAAATATAACATATTGTGGACTATATTGACCTTCTTCAGAAAAGTGATCACACAAAACTGAAAAAATTAATTTACTCCCTCATTCAAAGAATTTATAAGTTTAGCAACTGAAGTAACTCATCCTTAAATTATTACAATCAGATTGAGAATGAACAGAATTACCTCTTGCTTCAATGTATGGACAAAATTTAAAGAACTGCTTGACAAGCAAAAATAAATAAATCATTCTGGAATTAAACAGACATGCAATAAAAGGAATAACTAAAAGTTTGATGGACACTCTTGTAAATAGTTATTTTCTTTGTTTTTGTATTTGTAAGATTAGGTTGTTTTTTTCTTACTTTTAAATATGCATGTACATTTCTGATTACAAATTATGTAGTGATTTAAGTTTTATGAAAATTTAATTAGACCATTTTCAAAAAATGGGGATTTTCTGGATGAGAGGTTTATACTTTGGTAATCATATCACTTTCCTTTATGGCAATGTTGGCTTTTAGTGCAGATTGTTATAGTGTTTTGCATGCTCTGTCATAAAATTAGTATTTATGGTATGCTGTTGCGCATACCCATGCATAATCTTTTCATTATATATGGTGGTCATCCTTATCACAATAATGCTGTGTTGCATGGTATACCTGACAGGAACTCCATATGCATTTTACATTTATTTGTATATAAAGATGTAAGGTGTTTTTCCATCTACCCGCTTTTTTGGTCAAATTGGGCTCATATGAGCTAATATTGAATCTTTTACCTTTTAATTATTGCATCTATATACATATTATACCAGATTTGATTGATCATAAATGTGGTGTTACCTATGCCTCTTGGAATACATAAGGGGACTGGAGATTAGCCAATTATTATTTGTTGGGTCATATTTTTACATGATGTGTCTTAAAACACTTTTATAACATTCTATCTGGGTACAGGACATTTTGACCCCTGCATAAACACACTCCATACCTAGATCTGTAACAAGGCTTTATAATACTTTACAACACTCAGCAAGAATAGCAAAAAGATATGACAATCATATACAATTGCACAGAAAATAACTTGTCATTAGACATAATTTCTTAATTAGCAAACTTTAATATATATATATATATATATATATATATATATATATGTCTACCTTGACCCATCGAAATTACGTTTCTTCAAAATGTAATTTAGCAAACACTTATTCCTGAAAGTGCATTTATTTGAAAATGCATTTTTGCAAATAACCACGTAACCGAAAAGCAATGGAGGTTGTTTTTCATATTGCGACACAGCGGGGATATGGGAGTGAGAATATATAAGTAGCGGGGGAGTGTAGGGTGCAGGGGGCACGTGGTTAGTGTTGCCATATATTTTATTCTTTTTGTCTTTTGATATATATATATATATATATATATATATATATATATATATATATATATATATATATATATATATATATATATATATATATGTTTCAAACATTTGCATTTGATCTACATAAAATAATATTAATTTCTTATGAATATAATGTTTAAAATGTTAAATATGTTAGCTTCTTATGTAAAATTATTGATTGATTTTATTGCTAACATTTAAAAACTATTGTTAATTAAATTAATTATATTTATATATTAAATAAAATGTTACATAAATTAACATTTACATATTGAAATGTTAAATAATATATTAAATTCCTATGTAAAATCCCTAATTAAAATATTAAGTAGTAAAATGTTTTTATTAAATTTAATTGGGGTCAAATATTCCTGGGTCAAAATATCTGGGGTCAAACTGTCCAATAAATATTCACATAGACATTAAATGTGAATTTTTAATATGAAAGTGTATCCAATTGCATTGGGATCAAACTGACCAAGGTCAAACTGTCCTGTTTCCTTTTATCTGGATTTCACTGGATTTCTTTGGGAATATATATATATATATATATATATATATATATATATATATATATATATATGTGTGGGGCTGCGGTAGCATTGTCACCTCACAGTATGACGTTGTCCTGTTCGATTCTCAGCTAAACGTCTTCTGTGTTGGGACATGCATGAATGGGCATACCTTCATTGAAGGTTGTGCGTTAGAGCTGGCAACTCGGTACGTAAAAATCTATTGCCAATCATTAGCGGACCGGAGTTCCGCTGTGGCGACCCCTAACCGGGAAAAGCTAAAAGATACAACAAAAACATGTATATGTATATGTATATATATATATATATATATATATATATATATATATATATATATATATATATATATATATATATATATATATATATATATATATATATATATATGGGTCTACTTTAGAAGATTGAAATCTAAGTTACCCAACTTTCATAACACCGAGACGAAAATGTCAAAAACTGCATATCACTGACCTCCCAGGACAGTGACTTACAACTCCAGGTAAGTAATCCTGTAGACACCATGTTGAACTTTGCCCCTTACCCCAGCAGTAGTGTGACCTCAGATTTGATATATTTCATTAGGGGGGTGTGGGGACAACACTCCCACATGGGTGAGTTTAATTTACTTCTGTTTTAAGTTATTTTTTAGTGTGGTCAAGCGATTATTTCCTTGGAGTTGTAAGTCAGTGTTCCAGGAGTTTGGTGAAGTGTGGTTGTTGGCATTTTCATCTCGGCATTATGAAAGTTGGATAAGTGGGATTTCGGTCTTCTAAAGTAAACCCATACACACACACACACACACACACACAAACACACATATATATATATATATATACACACACACACACACACACACACACACACACACACACACACACACACACACACACACATATATATATATATATATATATATACACACACACACACACACACACACACACACACACACACACACACACACACACACACACACACACACACACACACACACACACACACACACACACACACACACACACCATAATTTGATAGCTGAACGGACTTGACAAGTGTATAAAAATTACTACATCTGGTTCACCTCCTCTACAGTGCCACACACACCCTCAATCCATCCTATCACCATCCAACCAGCATAAATACTGGCTGCATCTTTGGCTACAGTCAGGTGGTGCTAACTCTAACTTGGCATATTTTCACATTTATTTATCCGTTTTAATTATCTGCATTTTTGACACACCGCTGTCACTAAATGTTAAACTCTCAATGCCCTCTATAGTGTTTTAGTGCCAAGTGTGCAGTCTGTCATCTGACTATTGATAATCCCAGGGCCTGTGAAATGTCTGAATCATCAGGGTAGATAATAAGCTCAAACAGCAGAATGAGAACAGTATCAACAGCTCCATTTTCTTTTTAATTCCTAAAACTAGAAGACAGTCTGATGGATTCCAGATTTACACAAGTACACTGACCTCTTAAATTCAGGACTCTTATTCACCTAAGTTAGAAAGAAAACTAATATACAATAGTTTCACAAATGTCCACCTCGGCCATTTACGGGTGAACAGAAAGCAGGCAAACAGGCTGTAATTCTGTGGAAGAATACTAGAAAATCTATTTTTTGTAAGAATAGTGGGGACATTTCTTTGTCTCCTTTTACTCAATTTAAATTATTTCATATATAACATTATACCTCCACCAAGATGAAAAATGAAATTGGGTTTAGAAGGCTATTTTCTGATGATGTCTCTGACCTGAAGGGGATGCAGTCACTTTACCTTTATGTTGAATTCTGTTTGGCCATACATACATCTCTGAAAACACTATCTTTTAGGCTGCATGCCCCCCACTGTTATGCGACCTTGGAGTTTGCATATATAAGTTGGGGTGGTGTTAGCCCACCAAAACATGGGAGGTGGAGGGTGGCTTGCCTCCTTGCAAAAAAGATTTTTTTTGTAAAAATTGCCAAAAGTGGCTTTTGGCAATGTATTTTCAATCAAATGGTATTCAGTGTAAATGCTTTCAATTTATCAACAAGAATCCATCTGCATGTGATTGGTCATGCCATGTATTTATTCTTTGTTGACAAGATTAGTTCCACTGTGTTAGTGGCTTCTTTTTGTGGGAGACAGGAGGAGGTATTTTTATTACTAGGGAAACTTTGAATGGGGCATCAGTAAACTTCCATTGCTCTTTTCAATGGGTGCATTACATTTACCTGAGCTACCCCCAACTCAAGCAGAAGGTACCTCAGTTTTACATCTTATCTGAAGGACAACTCACTCAGGAGTGCAGCACCCCCTAACGCTAGTGTCAGTAATCCAGTCACCTGTTGTGTGAATAGAACCTGCAGCCTTCTGGTCCTCCAGCACCAACTGTTACCCCACTGACACTGCAACTATTTCAGCTATTAAACTGTGAATGAACAGGGTCTGTAACTCTGATGTATGGGAAATAACATGTGCCCTCTTCTCAGAGGTTTATTTTACTTCTTACTTAAAATACTCCCTCCTTTTTTACTTAATATTTGTTTTGTTAAGTTACACATTCTCAGCTGAAGGCCACACAGAAGTGTTTATTCTGTGTGCTTTTACATATTCCAGTTCCCCTTATGTTTATTGTATACAGCTATGCAGTACGATTATTATCCTGGTACACACTACTATATGGTCATTATCCTTATACACACTGTTACATGACATCCACCTAGTACTCCTTTAGGTCACAGCATTGCAGGAGGCCAGACCCACCCCCCACCCCAGAATGGACAAGCCACTATTGACCACTTATTTTTCCCTCCTCAGCCTAGCTTCTGTAGCACCCAAACTGCTAGCCGGGTCATCTGGATTATATAAGACAAACTCCACAGATCACAGGGAATAAAATCAACTAGAATCCATTTAAAAGGAATTATCCACTATTGTCTCATATTGCAAATGGACTTCTTCTTCAGAATGACATTCAGCCCTGCATATTCTCTTTAAGCACTAAACGTAATTACAGGGATGGGTCTGGCATAATGGTTAAGGTAAACTACAAAATGCCCCAAAATGAATAAGTATATAAGAACACACTAAAAGCAAAAAAAAATCCACCAAAGACCTGCAGAGGTATACAGGGACAACTGGATATTAGAGTAAAAAGCTTTAATCTTTACTTTCATCTACAACAGACTTCTTCAGAATGAAGATTAAAGCTTTCTACGCTAATATCCAGTTGTCTCTATATATCTCTGCAAGTATTCGGTGGATTTTTTTTTTTGTTTATAATGATTAAGGTCTTCACCTCACAGCCCCAATGTACAGAGTTTGATTCAGATCTCAGGTTACTGGCTGGACTTAAAATAGCTCATTAGCCCATTACATAAATAATGTAACATAACTAGTATACATAAGTAGTCACCTATGAAACAGAATGTGTTCTTTGAAATTATGAAGCATATGGCTATTGGAAACACATGACTTTCTAACAGCAAAAAACATGTGAGGCTTGATGTTTGTTTATTACAATCCTTACTCTCTACAGACCTGCCGTACAAATGACATTAAGTCCTGGTGTCTGTCCCATATTTAGCTTAATCTGACAGTCACATTGAATGTTCTCTAGCAAATTGTTGCAGTCTGCTCCCCTCAAACCTCACCCAAGCATAAATCACAAAAAAATAAAAATGGCATCTTAAACTGCATACCAGTGTGGACAAAAAGTTTAACATGGTTTAAGTCCTTCTAATAACTGATTCACTTTCGGAGCTAAATTTGGGTATTTCTTAACTTTTTACTTTCGTGTAGAGATATTTCAAATAAATTTACTCCCAAGGACTACATTATCGGGTGTAAGATAAAGAAAATGGATCTGCCTTAGTAACAAGTGCCATTCACCTGAATCTTATTAACAAACTGCAGATACTGTGAGTCACATTCTACTCACATCTGGCATGGGTAAATAACCCTGCACCCCTCAATATGAGGGCATTGCCCTTACATCCCAGTGGGTAAATAACCCTGCACCCCTCAATATGAGGGCATCGCCCTTACGTCCCAGTGGGTAAATAACCCTGCACCCCTCAATATGAGGGCATTGCCCATACGTCCCAGTGGCTAAATAACCCTGCACCTCTAAATATGAGGGCATTGCCCTTACGTCCCAGTGGGTAAATAACCCTGCACCCCTCAATATGAGGGCATTGCCCTTATGTCCCAGTGGGTAAATAACCCTGTACCTCTAAATATGAGGGCATTGCCCTTACGTCCCAGTGGGTAAATAATCCTGTATCCCTCAACATGAGGGCATTGCTCCTACATCTCAATTTCTAAATATACTGTATCCATGTAGCATCAACACTGACAAACTATATTTAATTCATATCAGTTACAGATTCTGTGTATCTATGTCTCTTGAACTTGAATACACAGATGAGAGTTCAGCTGCAAGTGAATAAAGCCTCCAGCAGCTGAATGTTACACGTCTAAATGACAGTTTGGTACAGATTTACATTAACAGCCTTATTATCACTTATTAAGTGAAATGGAGCATGCTATCTAGAGCAATCTAGTCAAAATATTTAGTGTCATCAACATCAGTCCCATCTCCAACTGTGCTATCAAGCCACTGATTTACTGATTTAGGTTAAACACTGGTATAGAAAGCTACAGACAGCATCTCCTGTAAAATGAAAACGGCAAAAGAAAAATAAAGATTTGGTATCAACATGCTGTTTTAATATGTTCCTAGCAACCATGTATTGTTAGCTGTTATTATAATGGTAATGTAAGCAAGGCAAAACTTGCATCATTAAATTATTCTCATAGTAAGCAAATCATATTAATATGATGTACGATTAAATTATTCTCCTAGTAAGTAAATCATATTCATATGATGCTCACAGGAAGGGGATGGTGTGTTTCCTGCTGTAGCTGTATTAGATTAAAGTGATATATACTGCAGTAGTAATTTACATAGTATGTCAGAGTATACACGGCATAGGATGCTTGAGCAACTTCTGGTGATAATAAATGAGTTGCAGCAGCAATTAAATCTGCATCACTTGGCACACCGTATAAATGATAATGCTAATACCTTAGCATACTAACGAGGAGATGAGAATTGTAAGACATAATGATGTCACTAAAATGAGAGTGAAGTGTATTACTGAAAAGTACAACTGACAAGTGTTATTAGAAGCATTCGTCTCCTAAAGTAGCACTTTGTAGGGTATTTTATCCAGTAATATACAGAGAAGAAAACTTAAAAAAATTGAAATACAATGTCTACTTTTTTATTTAGGGTAAATAGACAGTAGTAGATAGATGTTTTAGAACTTTTAAGACTTACAGCAGGATATAATAACCATCCTGTAGTAATTTGACCAAAGACAACACATGAAAAGATAACTGACTCAGTACCAGTCAAGGTAGATTATTTAGAAGTGAAAAGGTAACTTTATAGTTCAGCCATATCCAAAGGGGTCTAGTGAGAAATGAAAGGTTTGACATGTATCTATTGTGTTATAGTTACATTCTTTCAAATTAAAAGTAAAGACTAATTTGAAAAAAAAATTGCTAGAAATCTAGCTATTTAATAAAATTAATTTATATTAGATTAACAGTTTATGTCTGATGTTTATGGTGTTTGTTGTATTATTTTTTTACGTTTGCATTTTTTATAAGATACTGAGTTGGTAATATGTTTTCTTAGATTATTCATGTTTTATATACAAATTATTATGCTGCATGAAACCCCAGCTGGCAGTGCAGGTCTGTAATAGTGCAGAAAAATTGGCTTTCAATCTGCCACCATCACTGATTCCCTGCATTTTATATATATATATATATATATATATATATATATATATATATATATATATATATATATATATATATGCACATATACATAATACATATAAGGTATGACTAAAGCCAAACAACAGACATTTCATATCATCCTAAGCATCATCTGTGGATCTGAGACATGGATTGTTACTTATTTTTGAATGACAGAACAGATATCCCCAGGGTCTCATTAACAATCATGTAGATGCCAAATGAAGCCTACATAATGTAAGACTGTTAGATCAATGAGCAGTAGCTGCCACACAAAGCCTACACAATGTAAGCATGTAAGATTGATGAGCAGTAGGTTCCACACAAAGCCTGCAGTCGGTGCCACACAAAACCTACACAATGTAAGAGTGTTAGCTCGATGAGCAGTAGAGCGTGTTAGTTCGATGAGCAGTACGTGCCACGCACAGCCTACACAATGTAAGCATGTTAGCTCAATAAGCACTATGTGCCACACAAAGCCTACACAATATAAGCATGTTAGCTCGATGAGCAGTAGATGCCACACAAAGCCTACACAATGTAAGTGTGTTACCTCAATGAGCAGTAGAGCATGTTAGTTCAATGATCACTAGGTGCCACACAAAGCCTACACAATGTAAGCATGTTAACTCGATGAGCAGTAGGTGCCACACAAAGCCTACACAATGTAAGCGTGTTAACTCGATGAGCATTAGGTACCACACAAAGCCTACACAATGTAAGCGTGTTAGCTCAATGAGCAGTATGTGCCACACAAAGCCTACACAATGTAAGCATGTTAGCTCAATAAGCACTATGTGCCACACAAAGCCTACACAATGTAAGCATGTTCGCTCGATGAGCAGTAGGTGCCACACAAAGCCTACACAATGTAACTGTATTACCTCGATGAGCAGTAGAGCATGTTAGTTCAATGATCACTAGGTGCCACACAAAGCCTACACAATGTAAGCGTGTTAGCTCGATGAGCAGTAGGTGCAACACAAAGCCTACACGGTGTAAGCGTGTTAGCTCGATGAGCAGTATGTGCCACACAAAGCCTACACAATGTAAGCATGTTAACTCGATGAGCAGTAGATGCCACACAAAGCCTACACAATGTAAGTGTGTTAGCTCAATGAGTAGTATGTGCCACACAAAGCCTACACAATGTAAACATGTTAGCTCGATGAGCAGTAGACCATGTTAGCTCGATGAACAGTAGGTGCCACACAAAGCCTACAAAATGTAATAGTGTTAGCTCGATGAGCAGTAGGTGACACACAAAGCCTACACAATGTAAGCATGTTAACTCGATGAGCATTAGGTACCACACAAAGCCTACACAATGTAAGCGTGTTAGCTCAATGAGCAGTAGATGCCACACAAAGCCTACACAATGTAAGTGTGTTAGCTCAATGAGCAGTATGTGCCACACAAAGCCTACACAATGTAAGCATGTTAGCTCAATAAGCACTATGTGCCACACAAAGCCTACACAATGTAAGCATGTTAGCTCGATGAGCAGTAGGTGCCACACAAAGACTACACAATGTAAGTGTGTTACCTCGATGAGCAGTAGAGCATGTTAGTTCAATGATCACTAGGTGCCACACAAAGCCTACACAATGTAAGCGTGTTAGCTCAATGAGCAGTAGGTGTAACACAAAGCCTACACAATGTAAGCGTGTTAGCTCGATGAGCAGTTCGTGCCACACAAAGCCTACATAATATAAGCGTGTTAGCTCAATGAGCAGTAGGTGCCACACAAAGCCTAAACAATGTAAGCATGTTAGCTCGATGAGCAGTAGACCATGTTAGTTCGATGAGCAGTTGGTGACACACAAAGCCTACACAATGCAAGCATGTTAGTTGGATGAGCAGTCGGTGCCACACAAAGCCTACACAATGTAAGTGTGTTAGCTCGATGAGCAGTAGGTGCCACACAAAGCCTACACAATGTAAGTGTGTTAGCTCGATGAGCAGTAGGTGCCACACAAAGCCTACATAATGTAAGCGTGTTAGTTGGATGAGCAGTAGGTGCCACACAAAGCCTACACAATGTAAGTGTGTTAGCTCGATGAGCAGTAGGTGCCACACAAAGCCTACACAATGTAAGCATGTTAGCTCAGTGAGCAGCAATGCTATCTAAATATGCATGCTGCTCAACATGCCTACAGGTTTGCAAGCATCTTTTTGTGGCCACCAATAGTGCTTGTAGCCAAGGAAAGGTGCTTGTAGACACAAGCACAGAATGTAAAGAAAACAGCTTGTAGCCCATCCCCAGACATATTAAGGGCAAGTACAGTGAAGCAATACTGAAGGAGGGGAAGTGACATGGGGAAATTGCACACAAATAATAACGGTTTCTACTGCATAATTAAATAATAGGGAAGGAGAAATGGGTAAATGTACTCCTATACAGCAGGCAAATATGGTGAAGTGTCAAAGAAACCACAATACTGATATAATGATAATTAATGTCAAAGATAATACCACAGTTATGCACATAAGTAAAAATGGGGATGCTAACAATGGATGGGATAGGGATGCAAAGCTGCAGTGTAACAAAGGGGTGTTAAAATGTGATATACACATTAAGTAAATGCTAAGTTGATATAACAATTAGCAAGGACAGAAGATATATTATGAGATGAATGCATAGACTACAGTTATTAAATCTGAGATGTATATACATGGAATTTATGTATGGTAGCCAACACCACTACTGTATTCCTCACTTCAGCATGTATATAGAAAAACAAATGGACCTCACATCAGAAATGGACATGTTTTTGCAAAGAAATGGCAGCAGCACCAATAGGAAAGGGATATATCACCTACAAATGTGATAGACAAGCGAGTGTTGTAT
Organism: Protopterus annectens; assembly: GCF_019279795.1. Classification (NCBI taxonomy): domain Eukaryota; kingdom Metazoa; phylum Chordata; order Ceratodontiformes; family Protopteridae; genus Protopterus; species Protopterus annectens. The sequence continues at coordinate 742,099,456 of NC_056751.1, read as the reverse complement.
AGTTATATAAATGCAAAATGGTAATCTAATAACACGCAACAACCTTAAGTGACAAATGATAGCACACATTGAATGATGTGTCATGAGTTCAGGTTTTCCACTGGTGATTTACAAACAGTAGAGCGTGTTAGTTTGATGAGCATAGGTGCACACGAAGCCTACACAATGTAAGAGTGTTAGCTCAATGAGCAGTAGGTGCCACACAATACCTACACAATGTAAGCGTGTTAGCTCAATGAGCAGTACATGCCACACAAAGCCTACACAATGTAAGTGTGTTAGCTCGATGAGCAGTAGGTGCACACAAAGCCTACACAATGTTAAGCGTGTTAGCTCAATGAGGAGTAGATGCCAAACAAAGCCTACACAATGTAAGCGTGTTAACTCGATGAGCATTAGGTACCACACAAAGCCTACACAATGTAAGCATGTTAGCTCGATGAACAGTAGGTGCCACACAAAGCCTACACAATGTAAGCGTGTTAGTTGGATGAGCAGTAGGTGCCACACAAAGCCAACATAATGTAAGTGTGTTAGTTGGATGAGAAGTAGGTGCCACACAAACCCTACACAATGTAAAAGTGTTAGCTCAATGAGCAGTAGGTGCCACACAGTGCCTACACAATGTAAGAGTGTTAGCTCAATGAGCAGTAGGTGCCACACAAAGCCTACACAATGTAAGCATGTTAGCTCAATGAGCAGTAGGTGCCACACAATGCTAATCAAATATGCATACTGCTCAACATGCCTACATGTTTGCAAGCATCTTTTTTGTGGCCACCAATAGTGCTTGTAGCCAAGGAAAGGTGCTTGTAGACACAAGCACAGAATGTAAGGAAAACAGCTTGTAGCCCAGCCCCAGACATATTAAGGGCAAGTACAGTGAAGCAATACCGAAGGAGGGGAAGTGGCATGGGGAAATTGTACACAAATAATAAGGTTTCTACTGCATAATTAAATAATAGGGAAGGAGAAATTGGTAAAAGTACTCCTATACAGCAGGCAAATACGTTGAAGTGTCAAAGAAACCACAATACTGATATAATGATAATTAATGTCAAAGATAATACCACATTTATGCACATAAGTAAAAATGGGGATGCTAACAATGGATGGGATATGGATGCAAAGCTGCAGTGTAACAAAGGGGAGTTAAAATGTGATATACACGTTAATTAAATGCTAAGTTGATATAACAATTAGCAAGGACAGAAGATATATTATGGGATGAATGCATAGACTACAGTTATTGAATGTGAAATGTGTATACATGGAATTTATGTATGGTAGCCAACACCACTGCTGTATTCCTCACTTCAGCATGTATACAGAAAAACAAATGGACCTTACATCAGAAATTGACATGTTTTTGCAAAGAAATAGCAGCAGCACCAATAGGAAAGGTATATATCACCTACAAACATGATAGACAAGCAAGTATTGTATAGTTATATAAATGCAAAATGGTAATCTAATAACACGCAACATACATAAGTGACAAATGATAGCACAGATTGGAAGATGTGTCATGAGTTCAAGTTTTCCACTGGTGAGTTACAAACACCTCTGATGTCATTATATTGGGCAAGCTCACATGACATTTCAGGGAACTGTAACATAACAGCAATTTAACAGCAGCAACACACTAGAAAATGTAGTAACAGGGGATTAATCATAGTTTCTGATGGTCTGACAGCATGCCACACAGTAAAAAGTGTTTAGTGAATCTCTCATCTGCATTAAGCTGTATAGTGTGATGAAAACAATTACAGTAATAAACACATGCCCAGATGAAGACATGCAGTACAGAACATAATAGTTAATGTGTACGCAAAATGAATGACATAAAAATTTACATCATGTCATTTTCAAACACATGCCAGGACAGATATCAAAGAGTTGCATAGCAATCAGCGGTGTCACAGAAATGTACACATCAGTCATGTCAAGAAAAATATCCTTGAAGGTCTTATAGCACTTTCTCATCATAAGGTGTGTGGATGACCTGTATTGCAGAACATTATTTTGTGTTTTGAACTTTTTTTTTTTTTTTGTGGAACAGCAATGTTTTTTCTCCCTGGAATAAAATTCACTGTTCCGTGTTTGGGATTGTCAGATTTCATTCTTAAAGTGTCGATAAATCAGCGTTCTCTGTTTTCAGTGTTTGCTGATTTAATATAGACCCATTTAAAATGTTTATCTAGAGTAGAAGTTGAGTGAACACATGCTCATCTAACTGTAAACACCCCCACTCACATATCCACAAGTTTCCCATATTGAACAACTATCCTCCTATCTAGTTGCATAATAAAGTGACCACTATATTAGTTGCAACTGCCACAGTAGAAGTCTGACTCTTAAGCGCAGATCATGCACTTGTATCAGGATGACCTCATCAGTGTGTTTTATAGTGGGATAAGGGAGCTGTGTGCACGTTTAAATGTATTCATCTCAAAGGAAGTGGATACTGCATGTGTTGTGCACAGTCAAACGTGCGTACGCACTCACGCATGCACACACACACACACACACACACACACACACACACACACACACACACACACACACACACACACACACAAGTCTTCCATGTTGGACATAGAATTTCCTATCTATCTAGTCACACAGTCTAGCAAGCATTGTATTAATTACAAGCACCACAAGAGATGTCTGAATCTTGATTAAGAAGTGGGATAAGAGAATTGTGTGAACAGTTAAATATCTTTTTCTCAGTGTAAGTGGATACAGCACCAAGTGTTACACATGGTCTCTCTCACACACACACACACACACACACACACACACACACACACACACACACACACACACACAGAATCGTCTTCCATGCTGGGCATTGAAATTCTTATCTATCTAGTTACACAATCGAGAGAGCACTGTATTAGTTACAAGCATCACAGGTGAAATCTGACTCTTAAGGGTAGAGAGTGCACTTTTGTCTGGATGACCTCATCGGTGAGTTTCATAGAGGATGTTTAATTAAAAAGTGGTATAAAGAACTGTTTGAACAGTTAAATGCCTTCTCAGGGTAAGTGGATACAGCACCAAGTGTTACACATGATCTCATACACACACACACACACACACACACACACACACACACACACACACACACACACACACACACACACACACAAACACAAGTCTTCCATGAGGAGCACTGAAACTTTTACCTATCTAGTTTCATAATCTAACGAGCACTAAACTAGTCATAAATGCCACAGGAAAAGTTTGACTGTTAAGTGTAGAGTTTTCACTTTTATCAGGATGGCCTCATCAGGGTGTTTCGTATAAAAGGAGGATAAGGGAGCTGTGAGAAGAGTTAAATGTCTTCTGATTTTCTGCTGTTTACATTTTTTTCAGTCTCACTGCTATTTTTCTGCTGTGTTAAATATTCTCTAGTGTTTCCCACTGAAACTAGGGTAGTTAGTAGCTGTAACACAGTCCAGATCCAGGCCTCTTTCTTCTGGAATTGTTTGTAGTGGTTTGTCTGTCCTGAGCACATTTTCCAGGCCATCTTGGATTGCAAGGGGACTAGCTGCACTTATGTGAGAGAACTGTGTTTGACTGGCACCTTACTGGTAAAGGAAAACCAGTCTAGGACTAAAACAGATTCTTAGTTTTAGCACTTGAATTGGCTTATTCGTGATCAGCACTTGTTCAGAACTTGTAAGCACTAAATAACCTACTAATTACTACAACACTCCACCGTCCTCATTACCTAGAGGAAAACAGTTTTGGTACTTACTTTTTTCACTTGCTTAGAGAAAAACAGCTCTTGTACTCACTTTCCTCACTTATCTAGAGGAAAATAGTTTTTTATTCAGGCATGTCCAAGGGTCAGCTCCCAGGGTTCTCTCCTGTCTATCTGATGAATCTGGGCATCTTGGGGCAATGTAGAAATTGCCTCATGTACACAGACAACCCTCTCCTCCTACCACCCAACAGTACAACTTGTGAGAGATGCACTTATCTAGCCAAACTGGAGGTAAAGCTCTCTCCAATCAAGACTGAACTTGACAGTCAAGAGGAGAAGGTAAACACTTGCACCACACCACGTTCATCGCATAGTCTCACTAAATCTACACCACCAAAATCCACACATAGAAACAAAAAAAAACATTCGTGGAGGCTCTCAATAATAACCTGTCTAAGCAACAGAGACCTCAAAAGCAGAAATGCAAGCAACCTCCATCCCCCAACACAACCCAAATGACACATATCCCGCAGACTCAGTGTGCCACTCAACCACAGCCAATACCAACACACTAGTCATAGGTGACTCTATAGTCAGGCACACTGATGTCCCACTCCCCAGGCTAAACAAGGTGAAGGTTACAATCAGCTGCCTGTCGGGTGCCAGGATCCACCACCACAAGTACAAATATGACTCTGTCATTGTCCATGTTGGTGTAAACAACCTGAGACATATCTCCACTACATGAAAGAGACATGGAAGAGCTCTCCTGTAGCCCAGGCAGGTATGACCCTAGCCCTGAGTAGTATTCTGCCATCACCCAGAATGATGCCGCAGTACAAGGACAAAATGATTGACTTCAACAATTGGCTAAGCTTCTGGTGCCATTCTAAAGGGATCCAGTATCTGTCTGCCTGGGATGACATGGTCAACAGACCACGATGCTTTGCCAGAGATGGCCTGCACCTGTCACCCCTGGGATTCTGGATACTGGTTAAGGTTCTTGCTGCCCCTATTGTGCCTTTTTTAGGCAAGGTTCAAATGACAAGTAACAGGAACAGGCAAGCAAAAACTGAGGGTGATGCTACTCAATGCTAGAAGTCTAAATCTCAAAATGCACTCACTCAAGGCACTCCTGAAATTGGAGAACATCGATATCTGTGCAGTGACTGAGACCTGGTTCAAGGCTCCAGGGAGCACCACTGCACTACCAGGCTATAACTCATACCACACTTTTCGGCCATGTAGCCTGGACCGGAACACCAAAGGTGGAGGTGTGTCCATATTCACTAAGGATATCCACACCTCCAGGCTAGTTGCTCAGCATAATGCAGCCGAGGTTATCCAAGTGCAACTAACTCTGGGCAAAACTGCAATCCAAATTGTAGCTTGCTACAGATCACCCACCATGCCCCAGTTTCTTGATGTACTGGAAAATATTAGGGTTCAAGCAAACACCCTAATAATGGGAATTCATAAACTCCAATGCCCTGGATCAACTTATCCACACCCCTACCAGGGGCAACAATATCCTAGATCAAGTCATTGTCAACATGAGTGACCAGTGTTCCATACCTGAAGTCAACACCTCATTGGTCCGATCCAACCATAAGCTAATTACCCTAGATATCCACATCCTGCCCCCACACCCCATTAAGGAAACCATGGTAAAAAATTTCTCCAAAGCCAATTTCATGCTTCTTAAGACAGAAGTGGTGAACTTCATGACACCCATGCAGATGGACAATACAGTTATGACTACTGAATCCTACACAATTGCACTTTATAAGCACTTACATGAGTACATGGATCATACTATCCCAAACAGAACTAAGATGCTATCCTCCAAAAAAAGGAAGCCAATCTGGTAGTCTCCTGCCATAAACAAACTGTACAACAGAAGGAAGAAACTGTTGCAAAAGAAAGTAAAATCCCATGAGTGGAGGAACTTCCTGGCCAGCCTCAGTAAGAAGCTGTGATCCCTGATAAAATCCTCCAAAGCTAGTTACGAAAACAAAATTGCCACTGATTCTAAAGACAACCACAAAGCATTCTATAGCTATGCCAAGAATCTCAATGGCAACATTCAGATCTGCTCTGAGTTACAGCACAATGGCACTAAATATACAGACCTGATATTGCCAACATCCTGGCAGATAGGTTCAGTGCTAATTTTACCCCCCTCAACCCTAAGGAGCCCATCTCTATACCAGAAGAATGCAAAGTTCCTGTAATCACACTTGCACAGGTAAACCCCATACTCTCCAAAGCCAAGAACACAGCATCCATGGGACCAGACAACATCCCAGGCTGCATTCTACATGAACTACAGAATGAACTGGCACCCCCACCTAAGTACCATGTTCAGTCATAGACTCACCTCAGACTTTGTGCCTGCTGAATGGTGCACAGCAACGGTTATGCCACTCCACAAGGGGGGAGCCACCATGGACCCCGGGAACTACCGCCCCATTAGCCTGATGAGCCTGGTCTGCAAGGCCATGGAATGTATCATCATGGAACTTATAAACAAAGACATTGGTAATCTCCAAACTCTGGACCCCACCCAGTTCGGTTTGTAAAAGACAGATCATGTCTTCTAAACCTGATAGACTTCTTTGAAGTAGTCACCAAAGCCGTTGACAAGGGTAAGGTGGTTCACACAGCCTATCTAGAGCTTGCCAAGGCTTTCGACACCATCCCCCCACTCTGGAATTATAGATAAACTCACTAAACTAGGTATAAATCCTTATGTCACAAGATGGGTGGCTAACTAGCTCACTGACAGAATCCACACTGTGAAAGTAGCAGACTCCAAATCCGACTTCAGACCAGTGACAAGTGGAGTACCACAGGGTTCAGTCCTGGGTCCTCTCCTGTTTGGTATCTACTTCTCTGAAGTACAGGCTAACACAGAAGGTCTTTGGCTAATGAAGTTTGCAGATGACTGCAAACTAGGAGCCATAATCAAAACTCCTAACGATGTGGACATCCTACAAAAGGGCCTCACTGAGACAGATGCCTGGTGTCAAAGCCATGGCCTCAAGCTCAATGCCAAAAAGTGCATTGTCATCCCCTTTAGTAAAAACTCTGTACCCATGAACTACAACATAGTTGGTAGTATACTTAACACCAAAAGTGTGATAAGAGACCATGGGACACAGGTGGACAGTAGTCTCTCCTTTGATAATCACATCGCCACAGTAGTCAGGAAATCCTTCTATGTGGCACACCTCATCACAAAAGGTTTCTCATCCAGAAAAAAGAAGGTCATTGTTCCCCTCTACTCATCACTCATTAGACCCATTATAGAGTATAACGCCCCTTTTGGTATGTATCTCACAAGACATCTACAACAACTGGAAAGGCTGCAGAAATACCTCACAAAGAGGATTACCGGCCTCAAACAAATGCCCTATGCAGACCGTCTCAAAAAACTCCAGCTTTACTCTGTCACATATCGCCTACTCAGTGGTGATCTCTTCCTAACATACAAAGCTATGTCAAACCCAGAGCTGTTGGACATGCTCCACTTAAAGAAATCCCAATCCCTCCGAGCTACATGCTCTAGGGACCTAAACCTTGTCACCACAATAAACAGAACATGCTGGGGGGATAGATTCATCTTCCAGAGACTTCCCATACTCTGAAATAAACTACCTATCTATATCAAACAAAGCTTCTCATTAGCACTCTTCAAGAAAAATCTTGATGATTGGATGGGAAATAGGAAATTCACCCCGGGGATCACCTCTGTGGCTCTGCTCGACAGTGGTACAGGAAAATAATTTTCTTGGGTGACAAAAGCCAGGGTACCTTTTTGGCTGGGCTTGCATAGGCCCCAGGGCCAATAGCCTAGTACCTAGCTATGAACCTATGAATAAGCAATCTCATTGGTCCTTTTGAATTTTGTTAGAGTTTTTTTTTCAAGTTTTAGCTTTTGGTATTTAGGCCCTGCTTCCGAGCAGGTTTCTGCTTGTTTGCATGTAGTGCAGCACCGTGCATTACAGCACAATTGTGTGCCAAATCTGGACATTTAAATTTAACAAATTTTCTCTTAAAACCCAGACAGAAATATCCATTCGTCAAGCTCCTCCATGATTTTTCCAAAAAGCCACCCCTAGTGACAACAGTCTTCAACCTGGCATTATGGACAGTTGGGCTACCCTTGTTTCTCCTGCCAACCTTATTGACTTGGTGTAGCAATTGCCTCATGCACACAGGCAGCCCTCTACTTAGGTTCATAGGTTCATAGGTAGATACTAGGCTATCTGCCTGAGGGCATTTATAAGCCTAGCCCATAAGTGTCGGCATTCGCTGCCCCATAAATTAGTTAGCTGCGCCTCTGTCAAGCAGAGCCATAGATGTGATCCCCGTGGTGTACTTTCTATTTCCCATCCACTCGTCAAGGTTCTTCTTGGAGAGCAATATTGAGGTGCTCTGTCTAATGTAATTAGGGATTTTGTTCCAAAGCGTGGGGAGTCTCAGTGACAGGAATGTGTCCCTCCAGCATGTTCTATTTATTGTAGTGTCGAGGTTTAGCTCACTGGAGCATGTGGCTTGTAGTGACTTGGATTTCTTTAGGTGGAGCATGCCCATCAATTCTGAGTTGAACATGGCTTTGTAGGTTAGGCAGAGATCACTTTTGAGCAAGCAGTATGCCACTTAGTAAAGCCAGAGTTTTGTCAGTCTGGCTGCATATGGCATATGTTTGAGGCCTGTGATTCTCTTGGTGAGGTACTTCTGTGGTCTCTCCAGTTGCTGGTAGTGTCTTGTGAGGTACATCCCAAAAAGGGCATTGTACTCTATGATGGGTCTGATGAGTGATGAGTATAGGGGCACTATTACCTCTTTATTTCTAGATGCGAACCCTTTAGTAATTAGATGGGCTACATAGAAGGATTTCCTAACTACTTTGGCAATGTGATTGTCAAACAAGAGATTACTATCTACCTGAGTCCCCAGGTCTCTTATTACCTCTTCTGAATTAAGGGGGCTGCCACTAATGTGGTAGTTCATGGGTGTTTTGTTTTTCCCAAACGGGATGACTATGCATTTTTTGGCATTTAACTTGAGGCCATGACTTTGACACCATGTGTCAATCTCGGTGTGGCCCTTCTGGAGAATGTCCATGTCAGCCGGAGTGTCAATTATGGTTCCCAGCTTGCAGTCATCAGCAAATTTGGTCAGACATAGACCTTTTGTGTTTGCCTGTACTTCTGCGAAATATATGCTGAACAGTAGTGGGCCCAAGACTGAACCCTGAGAGACACCACTTGTGACTGGTTTAGATACGGACATGGATCCCGCTATTCTTACCGAGTGGGCTCTGTCTGTAAGCCAGTTGGCAACCCATCTCGTGACGTAGGGGTTTGTGTTTAGGCTGATGAGTTTGTCTATGATACCCGAGTGAGGAATGGTGTCAAAAGCTTTGGCAAGGTCTAGGTAGGCTGTATAAACCATCTTACTCTCGTCAATGGCTTTGGTGACTGCTTTGAAGAAGTCAACCAGGTTTAGTAGGCAGGATCTGCCCTTAACAAAGCCGAACTGAGTTGGGTCAAGTATTTGGAGGTCTCCTATGTCCTTGTTAATGAGTTCCATGATGATACGTTCCATAGCCTTGCAGACCAGGCTGGTCAGACTTATAGGGCGATAGTTACCAGAGTCAGTTGTTGCTTCCCCTTTGTGAAGTGAAATAACCATTGCTGTGCAGCATTACAAGGGCACATAGCCTGTGTATAGGCTGAGGTTGAAAAGTTTCTTTAGGAGAGGGCTTAGTTCATCTTGCAGTTCGTGCAGCATGCAGCCTGGGACTCTGTCTGGCCCCATTGATGCTGTGTTTTCGGCTTTTGTAAGGGCTATTTTTACTTGTGTTGTGATTTCAGGGATGCTGGACTCTTCGTGTATTACTATGGGTCCTTTTGGAGGTGATAGGGGGGTGAATTTGGCACTAAATCTATCTGCCAGGATGTTGGCGATGTCTGTAGGTTCCATATATTTTGTGCTATTTTGCACCAGCTCGGCACATATCTGTGATTTACCACTTAGATTCTTTACATAGCCATAGAAGGCTTTGTGGTTATCTTTCGAATCCTTGGCTATCTTTCTTTTGAAATTTGCCTTGGAAGATTTTATAAGGGACCTAAGCTTTTTACTAATACTGGTCAGGGATGTCTTCCCTTCTTGGGATTTGTTTTTTTTCTGGATTAGTTTCCTCCTTCTATTGTATAGTTTGTTGATTGCTGGGGTCCACCAGACTGGTTTCCTTCTCGTGGAGGAGTGAGTTTTGGTTTTACTAGGGATGGCACGATCCATACATACTTGTAGGTGTTGATAGAGTGCATTTGTAAAGACTTCTGCATTTTGGGTGGAGTTATCCCTGGGTGTGGGGGTTATGAAGCTACCCACCTCAGTCTTGAGCTGTGTGAAGTTGGCTTTGGGAAAGTTTTTCACAGAGGTTTCCTTGTGTGGGGGAGATGGTGGGGTGTGGACATCCAGTGTGATTAGTTTATGGTCAGATCTAAACAGTGACTGGTTTACCTCCAGTGTGGAGCATCTGTCGCTCATGTTTGTGATGACCAGGTCTAGTATGTTTCCACCTCTGGTTGGGGAGTTTACCAGGTGTATGAGTTGATAAATTCCAGGAATCGCTGGGCCTGGGAGTTAGTACTAGAGTAGTTTTCCCAGTTGATGGAGGGGTAATTGAAATTGCCCAATATCAGGGTGTTTTGTAAGACCTTAATGTTTTCCAGTGTCTTCAGGAAGGTTGAGTGTTGATCCCGGGACATGGAGGATGATCTGTAGCAAGCCACAAATTGCATTTCAGTTTTGCCTTGCGTTAGTTGCACATGGATGATCTCTGTAGTATCATGTTGTGCCATTAACCTGGAGGTGTGGGTATCCTTGATGAATATGGATATTCCCCCTCCTTTTGTTGCTCAGTCTGTGTTCTGTGGCCGAAATGTGTGGTATGAGTTGTATCCCGGTAGTGCTGGGGTGCTCTCTGGAGCCTTGTACCAGGTTTCTGTTACTGCACAGATGTCGGCGTTCTCCATACTGAGGAGTGCTTCGAGCGCATGCATTTTGAGATTTACACTCCTGGCGTTGAGTAGCATAACCCTCAGTTTCTTGTTTTTTGTGCTGGTTGTGGTGGCCTGTTTGACTTTTTGGCCTTGCCTAAAAAAGGCACAATGGGGACAGCAAGAGCCTTGGCCAGTATTCGAAATCCTAGGGGTGACAAGTGCAAGCTGTCTCTTGCAAAGCAACACGGCTTGTTGAGCATGTCATCCCATACTGACAGACACTGGATCCCCTTTGAATGACACTAGAAGTTTAGCCAGTTGTTGAAGCTGATCATTTTTTCTTTATACTGAGGTATCATTCTTGGTGAGGGCAGAATGCTACTCGGGGTCAGGGTCATACCCACCTGGGCTACATGATCAGAGAGCTCTTCCATGTCTCTTTTCATGTAGTCCAGGGAGGTATGTCTCAGGTCATTCACACCAACATGTACGATGACAGAGTCATATTTGTACTTGTTCTGGAGTGACCTGAGTGCTTGTGTTATGTGGCGGATTCTGGCTCCTGACAGGCAGCTTACCGTAACCTTCTTCTTGTCCAGTCTGATGAGTGGGACATCAGTGTGCCTGACTATAGAGTCTCCTATTACTAGTGTGTTAGGTATGCTATTTGACCTTAAGGGCTGAGAGTGTGTGGCACACTGATTTTGTGGTTTATGTGTTGTTTGGTTGGTGATGTGATGTACTGGTGCGGGTTGTTTGGGAGTCTGCCTTGAAGGTCTCTGTTTCTTTGGTAAGTAATTAGTTAGAGCCTCTGATTATGATTTTGTGTGTTTATGTGTATCTTTTGCCTGTGCTTGTATAGTTGGTCTATGTGAGGCTGGAGGTGTGATGCAGGTGCTGACCTTCTCCTCTTGACTGACTGTTTCAGTTATGGGTGGAGAGAGCTTAGCCTCCAGTTTGGCTGTATAGTTACATCTCTCACATGTGTTAGAGTTGAGTGGTAGGAGGAGAGGGTTGTCTGTGTACATGAGGCAGTTGTGACATTGACCCATGATACCCAGATTCACTAGCTGGATGGGAGAATACACTGGAAATTGACCTTTGGTCATGCCTGAATAATAGGGTGGGTTGTTTTGTACCTTTGGCTGGTTAGGATGAATAAAGAGCCTTGCCCTGCTGGACAATCTAGTGCTGGAGTTGTGCTTATTGTTAGCTTTAGCTAGTGCTGGGCATTAGGTGTATGGTTGAGTGCTTAGGTTGATAGTTTAAAGAGTTCCAAGGGAAAAATTGAAGTGTAGGCTTTGTGGAGCTGGGAATAGTTTAACCCTAGCTAACCCATTCTGCACGGTGCACAAAACTGTGCAAATGTGGTTTATATGACAATGAAATGAAAGAGATAGGAATTAGCCCAAAATGGCCAATAGACTACAAATTTCGGTGCTGGGACCACTCCTCCAGGGATAGATAGGCTGGTCAAAGCTCCCCTCTCTCACAGGTAAACAGAGAAATCTCCCGCTATCCAAGTAAGGCATGGGCAACTCAGAAACCTAAAACACAGCCCTGAATTCAGCACTAGCCTAAAAACTGGACTACACTAGTTTAGGAAGGTGGGAAAAGCAAAGATTTTTTTTTCTTTTTAGAAGGCAGAAAAAAGCAGAAAATACAGTGATACAGATAAAACAACTTTCTTTAAATGCAAAGAAAGGCTAACGCACTTTAGTGTGTAGCCTACAACAGTTAAACAATCTTTTTTAACACAAAATGACTTTAAAAAGTGCATACAGTCATGTAAGTACAAATGAAGATAAGTACAAGCTTATAAATCACAATAAATGCTGAAAAATCAGCGTTTAGGCGAAAAACACACTAGCAAGGTAAAAAAAGCAGAAAAAGGTACTTAAACCACTCCAATAGTCTCTCTTTCATTCTCCGCTGCTTGTAGACTCTGCAGGACACCAGTACGAGCTTGCTGAGTTGAATACAAGCCAAAAACCACACAGTGGCTTTTATGGAAGGGAAATGAAAGAGATAGGAATTAGCCCAAAATGGACAATAGACTACAAACTTCTGTGCTGGGACCACTCCTCCAGGGATAGATAGGCTCCCCTTTCTCACAGGTGAACAGTGAAACTTCCCACTATCCAAGTAAGGTATGGACAACTTAGAAATCTGAAACACAGCCCTGAATTCAGCACTAGTCTGAAAACTGGACTACACAAGTTTAGGAAGGTGGGAAAAGCAAAGATTTTTTTTTTTTTTTCTTTTTAGAAGGCAGAAAACAGCAGAAAATACAGTGATACAGATAAAATGACTTTCTTTAAATGCACAGAAAGGATAACGCACTTTAGTGTGTAGCTTACAACAGTTAAACAAACGTTTTAACAAAAAACGACTTTAAAAAGTGCAGGCAGTCAGGTAAGTACAAACGCAGATAAGTACCAGCTTATAAATCACAATAAATGCTGAAAATCGGCGTTTAGGCGAAAAACACACTAGCGAGGTAAAAAAAGCAGAAAACAGTACTTAAACCACTCCAAAAGTTTCTCTTTAGTTCTCCGCTGCTTGTAGACTCTGCAGGACACCTGTAGGAGTTTGCTGAGTTAAATACAAGCCAAAAACCATGCGGTGGCTTTTATGGCACAGAAATAAAAGAGATAGGAATTAGCCCAAAATAGCCAATAGACTACAAACTTCTGTGCTGGGACCACTCCTCCAGGGATAGATAGGCTGTTCAAAGCTCCCCTCTCTCACAGATGAACAATGAAACTTCCCGCTATCCAAGTAAGGTATGGGCAACTCAGAATAACACAGTCTAGTACAGAGTGTGAGAGATGTTTTTACACCAAGAATCTAGAATCCATGCTCTCTCTGTCACTCAAAGCAGTAACATGGAGAAGGTTGTCAAATCACCCACCACTACATATTCACATAATATCACCGCTCATACACCTACCACTACTCATACACATAGTATGCATCAAACACGTAAATCCACATATTTGGAAGTTCTTTCAAAAAACTTACTGAAACACCACAGACCTCCAAAACAAAAGTCTGCTCCAGCTAACAGAGTCTCCACAGCACACATGACACATAGCAGCACCAGTGTCTCATCCACCAAGCCCATAAGCCATAATACTCAAAAAACAGGTTTTCTTATCATTTGAGATTCAATAGTGAGACACACAGATTTCCCACTCATCAGTTTGGACAAGGAGAAAGTCATGGGCAACTACCTGTCCAGTGCCAGGATTCTCCAAATCACACATGCACTCAGGTCTCTCAGCAACAAGTACCGTTATGACTGTGTCATAGTTCATGTTGGTGTGAATGACCTGAGACATACTTCACTGAACTATATGAAGAGAGACATGGTCAAGCTCCCTCAGTATGTGTCCCAGACAGGTATGTCCCTAGCCTTGAGTAGCATACTAGCCTCACCTGGAATGATGCCAAAGTATAGACAAAAAATGATTGATTTCAATAACTGGCTTAGTTTTGGTGTCATTTCAAGGGGATCCAGTTCCTCTCTGCCTAGGACGTCTTGGTCAACAAACGTCTCTGCTTTGCCAGAATGGGTCGGCACAACCCATAGGCTTTTGGCTGCTGGCAAAGGCTCTTGCCTCCCCCCACAGGGCCTCTTTAGGCAAGGTCTTGAAAACAACATTACCAATGTGAAATTAACCAATCTGAAGAAAATAAAGGTCATGCTGCTAAATGATAGGCACTTAAACCACAAACTGCACTCCCTGGAAGCATTTCTATTACTAGAAGATGTAGATGCCTATGCAATCACAGAAACCTGGTTTAAGGTCTCAATGAGTACCTCAGCCCTGCAAGGCTACAATGCCTTCCACACCTTTAGACCTCAAAAGGAACATGTGAAAATCAAAGGAGGTAATGTTTCAATCTATATATATTATAGATAAATTTACCTCACATCTAGTTAGACTGGAAAACTCCATGGAGTTACTCCAAGTCCAGGTTACAGTGGGTAAGTCCCTCATACAAGTTCTAGCCAGTTATAGATCCCCCTCCATGGGCCACGACACATATGGAGCCTGCTTATCCAAACTGAAGGTAATCCAAATTTTACCGAACACACTGGTTATGGGGGATTTAAATTATCCCACCATCAACTGGGAAACCTACTCTAGCCCAAACTTGCTATCACAAAAGTTATTTGACTTTGTGAATTCAAATGCCCTGGAGCAAATTGTCCATACCTTGACAAGAGGAACAAATATTCTAGATCTGGTTCTCACCAACATGTCAAACAGGTGCACTGCTGCAACTGTTGGACCTTCATTAGTTAAAACTGACCACAAATCAGTAACCTTCGAATTGACACTAACACCAGAACTCACAAAGGGTGAAATCAGACTAAAAAACTTCACCAAGGGAAACAATACCCTCCTAGGTGAAGGTATAAATGCATTCCAAGCCCCACCCCAAGCTGAAAGTGGTAACTACACTGAAGCCCTGTACAATCATTTGCATAAGTGCATAAATTTGGTTGTAACAAATAGAATCAAATCCAGAGCCCCAAGTAAAATCAAGCTGCCATGGTGGACTTCCAGCATCAACAACTCTACAATAAATGCAAAAAGTTGCTGTCAGGAAAACAAAGACAAGGATCTAACAATGGAAAAGCACCCTCCTCAGCCTTAACAGGCAAATAAGACAACTTGTCAAATCATCCAAGTGCTCCTTTGAGAGAAACCTAGCAAGCACTGCCAAAGATAACCATAAGGCCTTTTACAGCTATGTATGTAACCTAATACTCCAGGATGGTCTCACACAAATCACTGACTGGTGTATCAGTCATTGTCTCATACTGAATGCAAAAAAATGCATCATCATTCCCTTCAGCACAAAGAATGTCCCTTCACACTATCAAATCAATGACAATACCCTAAGTACCCACGAAGTGGTAGGGGACCTGGGTTCATAGATTGACAGTGACCTTAACTTTGACCACCATGTGTCTACCATTGTAAGGAAAGCTTTCCATGTAGCTCACTTGATTAGTAAAGGCATCGCCTGGAGAGCAAAGGAAGTTATAACCCCCCTATACTCGGCACTTATCCACCCATAAGTGAGTATAACACCCCATTAGATACATACCATACTAAGCACCTACAGCAATTAAAGAGACCTCAGAGGTTTCTAACAAAGACGATCAAGAGCTCCAGCATGTGCCTTACACAGACAGACTAAAGTCCCTGTCACTATACTCTGTATTGTATATACTTCTTAGGGGAGACTTATGCCTCAAGGGACACCAGCACATGCCTTACACAGACAGACTAAAGTCCCTGTCACTATACTCTGTATTGTATATACTTCTTAGGGGAGACTTATGCCTGGCCTACAAAGCAACCCAAGATACAAACCTAATGTACTTACTGCATATCTGTAAATCAAATGGGTCTAGGGCTACCCATTCCAGGGACTTATCTATGACCTGTGACTTAAATATTACAGATTTATCTCCCAGCGACTGACACATCTTTGGAACAGGCTATCAACTCATATGAAACAGAGCATCTCTATGACACTGTTCAAGAGGAACCTGGATGAGTGGATGGGGCACCATAAATTCTTACCAGGAATAGCACCCACAATCCTCCTGGACATGGGCAGTCATCACTAAATGCAATCTTAGGTATTGACTAGTACCTCTACGGCATTACATTGGGTTGAAACGGCTAGGCTTAAAATGACCTCCTGGTCGATAGCTTAGTAATCTCCTATGATCCTATGATCTTCTCAGGTGAAGTAGATACAGGTCCAAGTGTTACATACAGTCTCTCACACACATGTTTTCCATGTTGAGCATCAAACCTCCTACTGATATAGTTACACAATTATTTGCAAGCCCCCCTGGAAAAGACTGGCAGTAACAGTGTGAAATAAGACAGTTGAACTTGTTTAAAATCCACTGTTTGGAAGAGATGGTGCTGTGCATCACTGGTTGTGCAAAAGTGCATGCGTGTGCACAGGACAATGTAACATCACTATGATTGCCATGCATGTGCAATGACATACTTCTGTACTAAAATATAGATACTGCCCTTCATATGCATTGCATTACTGTAAGGGGCATAGGTGTGTTTCACATTAATGAATAACATAGACATTCTCTATTGTACAGCAGTGAATTATCAAACTTTCAAGCGACTTCGTGTTGGGATGATTGCACACTTGTATTGTCTCATACTTGTACAATGTGCATTAACAAGACAAATGTAAACCATACATAGGGCAGTGCACTGCAGAATAACAGTGATGGATTATATGAGAATAGCGTATCAAAGTTGTAACACAGTTGCAAGTGTAAACACTATATAATAGTCATGCATTAAACGACCAATTTAATTCAGTAAACATCATTCTGAAATGAAAATCACCTGCTGAAAAAAGTAAAACAGATATACAAATGTTGTGCAGCCTAAAACAAGAATTAATTAATTTTCTTTTTTCCCACTGTTTGAGCATAGCACTGTCAAGCTGAATTATACTGCTGATAGAAAAGTGTTAGCACATACATAATACTATCAAAGTTCTGAACATAGAATGAGAAGTTATGTACCTACCATAACGTTCCATGTTAGTTGTCTTCTCTCGCCTTCTTTCTTGCTTGATGGGTTGAGTCACTTTTACCAGCTCGAGGCAGCCCCATATCCCATGATGCAAGGCGGTAGGTACCCAGATCTCGTTTGATGACAAAAGGGCAATAGCACCTAGCATAAAAACTTCCCAAAGGAAGAAAGAAGAAGAGAAAAACCTGCAGGATGGTAGAAGGACCAGCTCTGTAAGGTTTCAGGACTATCATTCTTTGAAGGGTCTGTCCAGGCCTGGGGGAAGGAGGAAGAGAAGACAACTAACATGGAGCGTTATGGTAGGTACATAACTTCTCAATGTTGTTGTATCTCGCTTCATTCTGCTTGATGGGACCACGTCCTAGCACCTCTATCCTGGGTGGCTCAATGGAACAGACTCTTGAGGACTGTAGAGCCAAAACTGGCTCTGTCCCTGGAGGCCAAATCCAATTTGTAATGGGAAAGTATGAGGAGTGGCCCAAGTGGCCGCTGCACAAATAGTGTCTAAAGGAAGTCTAGCTTGAAAGGCTGTAGAAGTAGCTAAGCTTCTGGTTGAATGAGCTTTAGGTTTTGAGCACAGCTGTTTTCCCCTGAGTCGATAAATTTCAGAGATGACAGAAGAAAGCCATCTAGACAAGGTCACTTTTGAGACGGGAAGGCCTTTCTTGTTATCAGCATAGGAAACAAAGAGTTGATCGGATTTCCTGAATTGTTTTGTTCTGTCCAAATAATATCTGAGTTGGTGGTGGCCATCAAGATAATGTAGTTTTTGTTCCGATCTGTTTGAATAGTTTGGAAAAAAATACAGGGAGATCAATGGCCTGATTCAAATTAGTCTTGGTCGGATTAGTTCTCAATGATACTCTGTCTTTGTGGAAGACCAAATAGGAGGGATGTCAGCACTAAATTTAGGTCCCATTGAGGGGAGGACTCCTGACTGGAGGCTTCAGGAGGAAAATTCCTTTCAAGAAGGCTCTACAAAGCCTGTGGAACATAATATTGTGATCGAACCCGACATGAAAGTTCGAGATGGCAGCCAACTGAACTCTAACTGTGGAAGAAGAGGCATGAAAATTTCCGCTAAGAAATCCAAAACTGCTTGAACTGGAGCAGTGAAGGGATCCATATTCTTGGCTTTAAAACGTTTCCATTTGCTTGTATAAATCCTCCTGGTGGATGTCTCTAACAGGGTTAGAGATCATAGGAAGCCTGGCTAAGGAAGGAAGTGGAGCAACCATGCTGTGAGGTTGAGAGAATCAGAAGATCTGGCACTGGGTCCAGATGCCACGGCTGCACCAAAAGGTGATGATGGAGGAACAGAAACCAAATTTGTTGAGGCCAATACAATGAGAATCAGTTTGGCTCTCAAAGCGATTGCTTTCTGGATAACTCGAGGATCAGAGGAAAAGGAGGAAAAGCATAAAGAAGTCCTGGGGCCAATCTGGCCTGGCAGTGGGAAGAGAAGAAAAATCTCTTCCACTATAGCATGAGAATAGCTCTGCTCAATCTGTCCGCTAAAATGTTGGTTTCCCAGGGATGGATGAGAGGAGATCTCCCATTGCCAATTTGTTGATAAATTGTCCCTATGGGAAGAAAGTCGTTGAGGGCTTTTAAAAGCACTGCTCTCATCTCTAGGACATTTATGTGCAGGTGGTATTGAAAGGTTGCCATGTCCCATGAACCATCCTGCCCTGCCTTGGTGAATCTGGGGAGAAGTGATCCACCAAGCAAGATGATTCTTGCAAATCTGTGTCACCAGAATTTGGATTGGAAGTTGTTGGTAAGACCACTGAGTGAACAACATCCACTGAAGCAACACCTTTAGAACCATTCTGGCCTGTACTTTCTTGCTGGCTAGAATCATCCTCATGTGACTTTGAATGTCTGAAATTCTTTGTTCTGTGAGGGTAGCTGACATCCGAGTATGAAAGTAATAGACTGGCAGGGCAATAAGTTGATTGAAATTCCCAACTGAGTGCAAAGATTTATTGTGTAATCCCTGGCTTGAAGAAGTTGATGCCTGGTGGTAGCTGAAAGGAGCCAGTCATCTAGATACGGAAACACCTGGAATCCTTGGCGTCTCAGGTGAGCCGTGACCACTGCCATACATTTGGTGAACACTCTGGGGCTGTAGTGAGACCAAAGGGCAGGGCTCTGAATTGGAAGTGACTGGACCCCAGCCCGGCGGAGAAACCTTCTGGAGTGCCTGTGAATTTTCATCCTGAAGATCTATTGAGCACATCAGTTGTCCTTCTCTAGGAAGGGCAGAATTGATTGAAGTGTGACCATTCGAATCTTGTCTTTCTCACAGACTTGTTGAGTCTGCTGAGAGTCTCCAGTCTCCGTCTTTTGGGGACCAAAGGTTCTGAATGGTCTGTTGTAACTGGCTGAATGGCTCTTTTTGTAGAAGTTTGAATACTTCTAACTCTGCAATTTCGGTACATCTGGAAGGGAATATGAGAGAAAAGGGACTAATTTTGTAACCCTCGGATATGATCGACTGTACCCATCTGTCTTGAGTGAGGCAGGCTTCTGGGTACAGCGAAGGATGGACAGTCGGGCAACATCTCAGGGATGCTGAAAGGGCTTGTCAGACAGAGGCTCTCTGCTTCCCTGGTTTTCTAGGGCAGCATCTGTTATTGTTACCCCTCTGCCTCTAGGGGTAAACTGACCACGTATCGGTGTGACTCTTTGCCACCCTTCTGTCGGTCTAGAAGGGGTGGAAAGTCCTGCTCACACCTGGTCAATGTTTCCTTCACTTGAGGGCCAAACAAAGCTGACCCATCAAAGGGAGAGTTTGTGAAAAATTACAGAGCATCCAGGCTTGGCGTAGAGCCACACCTGTGCCTCCATCTGCTGCATATGATATCAGTCACATGGAGGAGTTGCAATTTTTCTTGAGCCCCTGCAGCTGGGATATCCCTCTGGAGTCTGGTGAAGTGACATGCTGAAGAGAACATCCGCTTACCATATCTATCCATGGTCCTAGAGTCCTTATTAGGAGGATGGAAAGGATCTGCAAGTTCCTTCTTAGTGGCAGCCGCCACCACCATGGCATCAGCGGGGACACTTTTGTGAGGAATTGCTTGTCCCAGTAATAAATTTAGAAGGCCTCCTAGGGACTGGCTCTACAGAGTCAGGAGGTATACTGACTCATCCTCAGAGGGATTATTGGAGGCCAGTTTCCCTCTGTCTAAGGAGTTCTAGGATGTCTGAGAAGGAGACATCCTCAGAGGATCTTGGGGATCCCTCTGACTCATCTAAGTCAGTATCTGAAGTGATAGACTGTCGTGTTTCCTCTTACAGGTCCTCTAGGATCCCCTGACTGATCAGGAGAATCCTCGGAAGGGGTTCTTCCCAGTGGGGAAACCTGAGGCGGAGGATCTCTGGGTCTGGGAGCAAGAGAAGTGGCAGAGATGACAGGCACCATAGAGGGAGGAGCTAAGGAACAGACTGCTGGCTGAGTCCAGTGGCCAGCACACTCTTCATCACAGGACCCAAAGGCTCCAAGGCAGATGTCGATGCCGACTCACCAGTCGCTCCAAGGGAAGAGGGGGGGCGGGGATAGGGTCCGATGCCGGAAGGTCTCAAGAGGAGATAAGAGTAGAGGCTGAAGGAGCAGAAGGGGTATCTGTCCCTCAGCGAGACTATTCCGAAGACTCCAACTCCAAACTCTGGGGTAGAGTGACTAATCTATGTAGCATTTGGGCCAGTGCCTGTGATTTTAATAATCTACTGACCACTCTCTAAATCATGGTCAGAAAGCCTGGATGACCTGGAAGATGATGGCTCCGCTCTGAGAGGAGAAGAGAAGGACCGAGAGTGCTCGCTCCAGGAAGGGACCTAGACCTCTTCCTGGACACAGAAGCCTGGGCCTTGGAAGACTTAGAAGTCTTAGATGGTTTCCTGCAGGACTCTCTGGCTGGAGTCCTGCAGGTGGAGGTCCCAGGCAGTATAGGCAAGAAGTGTGACCGTCTGTCAGAGACATTTTCTGAGACATGTTGTAACACACACACAACACTTGTCCAAAGATTTTCCAATCCCAAAGGGAAAAACAATAAAATATTGTTTTACAAACACACACAAACAAGGGGGATGGGATGGGAGAAGGCCTGACTAAAACGTTTTAGAATAAATTTAGTCAGGAAAGGACTAAAACTAGTCTAAAACTATTAATTTTAACTATAAAAATAACTTAAAACTGAAGAGGGCAAAAGTATTAGAGTATAAATCACTTACCAGGAGCTGGTAAAGGAGGACCTCATCGAGATCTGGGTACCTACCACCTTGCATCATGGGATATGGGGCTGCCTCAAGCTGGTAAAAGTGACTCATCAAGCAATTGACAACTTAACATTGGGAATTAGCAGCAGTCTATGCTGCTCTGTGCCGACATTCGTGCAAAGATCTGTTCAAGACAAGTTTCACAGTTAGGAGCAGCACACTAACTTAGCAGCAGAGTAATGTGTTAAGGAAAGTGGAGGCAGAATTTACAGCCACAGAGTCAGACAAAAGAAAGGTGTAGGCAACACTTACAACCACAGGAGTCAGAAAACAGAAAGGTGTAGGCAACACTTACATCCACAGAGGTCAGACAACAGAAAGGTGTAGGCAACACTTGCATCCACAAATGGTCAGACAACAGAAATGTGTAGGCAACACTTACATCCACAGGGGTCAGACAACAGAAAGGTGTAGGCAGCATTTCCATCCACAGGAGTCAGACAACAGAAAAGTGTAGGCAACACTTACATCCACAAGAGTCGGACAACAGAAAGGTGTAGGCAACACTTACATCGACAGGGGTCAGACAACAGAAAGGTGTAGGTAACACTTACATCCACAGGAGTCAGACAACAGAAAGGTATAGCAGCATTTACATCCACAGGGGTCAGACAACAGAAAGGTGTAGGCAACACTTACAGCCACAGAGGTCAGACAACAGAAAAGGTGTAGGCAGCATTTACATCCAAAGGGATCAGACAACAGAAAGGTGTAGGCAGCATTTACATTCACAGGAGTCAGACAACAGAAAGGTGTAGGCAACATTTACATCCACAGGAGTCAGACAACAGAAAGGTGTAGGCAACACTTTCATCCACAGGGGTCAGGCAACAGAAAGGTGTAGGCAACATTTACATCCACAGGAGTCAGACAACAGAAAAGTGTAGGCAGCACTTACATCCACAGGGGTCAGACAACAGGAAGGTGTAGGCAACATTTACATCCACAGGAGTCAGACAACAGAAAAGTGTAGGCAACATGTACATCCACATGGATCAGACAACAGAAAGGCATAGGCAGCATTTACAGCCACAGGGGTCAGACAACAGAAAGGTGTAAGCAACAATTACATCTACAGGAGTCAGACAACAGAAAGGTGTAGGCAGCATTTACAGCCACAGCAGTCAGACAAGAGAAAGGTATAGGCAACATTTACATCCACAGGAGTCAGACAACAGAAAGGTGTAGGCAGCACTTACATCCACAGGGGTCAGACAACAGAAAGGCGTAGGCAGCATTTACAGCCACAAGAGTCAGACAACAGAAAGGTGTAGGCAACACTTACATCCATAGGGGTCAAACAACAGAAAGGTGTAGGCAGCACTTACAGCCACAGGAGTCAGACAACAGAAAGGTGTAGGCAGCACTTACATCCACAGGGGTCAGACAACAGAAAGGTGTAGGCAATGCTTGCATCCACAGGAGTCAGACAACAGAAAGGTGTAGGCAGCATTTACATCCACAGGGGTCAGACAACAGAAAGGTGTAGGCAGCGTTTACATCCATGGGGGTCAGACAACAGAAAGGTGTAGGCAGCACTTAATTCCACAGGAGTCAGACAACAGAAAGGTGTAGGCAACACTTACATCCACAGGGGTCAGACAACATAAAGGTGTAGGTGGCATTTACAGCAACAGGGGTCAGACAACAGAAAGGTGTAGGCAACACTTACATCTACAGGAGTCAGACAACAGAAAGGTGTAGGCAGCACTTACATCCACAGGGGTCAGACCACACATCCTGAAACCTTTTTTCATCCATGTGCATTTGAACCTTTATGCATTCCAAGAAAACATTTATACCTGAGTATGCTCTAAGCACACAACATAGGAAGTTATACTTCTGATAGTTAACATTGGACACCAATATCAGAAACGTGGTTGCAGGTATTCATCCTTACTGATTTACCTGAGCATGATCTAAGCACACCACGTAGGATGTTATACTTCTGACAGTTAACATTTGACACCAATATCAGAAACGTGGTTGCAGGTATTCATCCTTACTGATTTACCTGAGTATGATCTAAGCACACCACATAGGATGTTATACTTCTGATAGTTAACATTTGACACCAATATTAGAAACGTGGTTGCAGGTATTCATCCTTACTGATTTACCTGAGTGTGATCTAAGCACACCAGGTAGGATGTTATACTTCTGACAGTTAACATTTGACACCAATATCAGAAACGTGGTTGCAGGTATTCATCCTTACTGATTTACCTGAGTGTGATCTAAGCACACCACATAGGATGTTATACTTCTGATAGTTAACATTTGACACCAATATTAGAAACGTGGTTGCAGGTATTTATCCTCATTATCTTAGTGATCACTGTAATCTGTATATCGAACTCTTCAGCTTGTTGAAACATACATTAAGCTGATTAAACATGGCTCAACACAGCAGCGCAAAGCACGACACAGAAATGGAGACAAAGGCAATAAAATGTCAAGATATTGCCATAGGCTGTGTACTTCCATTTAGTGTTAGTTGTATTTGTTGCCCCAGTGCCAGACATTGTGCAAATGCAGAGGGGGAGAATAATGATACAGAAGGGAGACGATACATCGGCAGGGTGAGATGCAGGGACTAAGTAGGGTATAACAGAAATAGGATAATGCTGGTTCATAACAATATATAGCCAACAGGTATACATAAAATATTGTACTAGAAACAATCAGTAAAACTTAGCTAAGAGCAGGATTAGAACCCTTGAAACTAGTAAAAAAACTATCTATACATGTGAGCATTACCTCATCACGGCACAAAGGAATTAATAATTCACAGAATTAAAATAACTCAACTGAAGAACAGTTCTAGTTTGAAGTAGAAGCGGTGAACAGAGAGAGAAACAGACAGATGCCAAGAGGAACAGCAACAATACGTGCTGTGGGACATGTAGGAACATCTGTATGGTGCGCTAGTCATACTTATTAAATCACCGTTAATGTCTCATGCTCTCTGTAATAAATTCCTTGCTAAAGGTACAAATAAGGGTAGGAGAAAGCAATAAGCTTAAATATATAAACAGGATAAGCTTGGCTTGATAGTCTCCCTGTTAGGGCTGCAATGTTTTTGGAAATTATATCTTGTTAAACTATTTAAATGGCATGTTAAAGAAATGTTTTATATAGAGAGAAATACAAACATTTCAGTTAAATATATGATAGGTATATGAAATGCCATGAATTAATATAAATTGACCTACAGCTGTAATTGAACCCATGACAGTACACAAAAACATAAGGCTGCAAATAAGGTATTTATCTCAATATGCCACATAGGAACAAGACAGGCTAGCAGAGGGTAAAACATAGGGGAAAGAATAAAGGAATTGGAAGGAGGGTCTTAGGAAAACACCATAGCTACCCACTTCTTCACAATATAAATGTACAAGTGTACACACATTTTCATTACTTTGCTGAGTCACCACACCAGTCATGGGTCTCAACAACAGAATAATGTTTTATGGCCAGTTGGGCCACATTACTTGTGTCAAGATGACCTATAGGCAAAAGGCAGTGCTATGTATTACATGTAATTTTTTGTGGGACATGCACCCATGTTATTCTTTTTTGGGAGAGAGAGGAATGTTTGGAAAAGGTGCCTAGGAATGAGGGGGTCAGGTAAGTAAGGTAGTTTGGGAAACATCTGCAGACATGCAGAAAATACAAGACAGGGATGTTCATTGAGAAAAAAAGTTTGGGGGACACCATGATTGGGGATAGGTAAGGGATGTCAGAGGTGCACCCAATCCACTTTGAGAACAGTGAGAATCTAGTGCTCACCCTCAGAACTGTCATCACCGTCTCCTGCAACAACCCCCCGGGGTCAATGCCTGACATGGCATCATCTTTGCAATGAGATGTAAGACCTTTTCAGCTCTGCCAAGATATGCACCAAGGCCCCTCTCCATTACATCTTCCACCAGCCCTATCAGGTCTTGATGCCGGAGTGGAACCACTACACCAGCAGTCAGGGTAGAGCTGCCTGATGGGGTTTTGGAGCAACACTGACAGTTTGTGACCCAGAAGTGCTGGGTGTCTGTGCTGCCATCTGTGGAGGTATGACAGGAACACTGACAGTTTGTGACCCAGAAGTGCTGGGTGTCTGTGCTGCCATCTGTGGAGGTATGACAGGAACACTGACACTTTGTGACCCAAAAGTGCTAGGTGTCTGTGCTGCCATCTGTGGAGGTATGATGGGCCGAGCCACAGTGGTAAGTGTACCTCACTGTCCTTTTGACAATTTTTCAACAGCAAGTTATGCAAACAGCAGATTGTTCGTAAATTATAACCCCCTCAAAAGAAGAGAGAAAAGATGGGGGAGACAAACAAACGTGATAATTCAATACATAACATGTCACAGTACTGTATTTTTTTTCAATAAACATGGTTTGGCAATAGGTTCATAGATCAGTACTAGGCTATTGGCCCTTGTGGGTCATTTTAAACCTAGCCAATTTCCCCATGTGAGAATCAAACCTTGACCCTTCTGTCTGTAAGGTAAACACCTTAACCACTACTCCAGCCTCTGACCCCAGTCAAGTAAGTGTACAAACACACTCACACACACACACACACACACACAGACACACACACACACACACACACACACACACACACACACACACACACACACACACACACACACACACACACACACACACACACACACACACACACACACACACGCACACACACACACACGCACACACGCACACACACCAGTTGACTGCAGTGGCATCAGAACCCATACCTAAGTACACCAACTACAGAACTATGTATTTAAGGCAAGAGTCACAGCTCAATACATAAACAATTATGATAATTTACTATTATACATCTTTGCTACATCCATATATAATGGAAAGGTATTTATGTACCAAAAAATAAACAAATCTTACTGCTATAATGTAAGAAACAGCAGTCTTTATTTCCCTCAACTGGATATGAAAAATGTATTCTAATTTAATAATTTAAATTACCATAATTGAATTATTCCTGACATACTGTACTATTGATATTAATATTGTATAAATATTATATGTATACTATTATATAAATACTTAGCCAGTAATAACAAATAATTACTGCATCTGGGTACTGAACCCCCACACAGTTAAGCTGGTGTTTTTATTGCCTAATATAATCAGTAAGAGTTACTGGGGAAGGCCTGCATGCTTGAGATGAAGGTTGAGGTATGCCTGCTGAAGATGCTAGAGACTTTAAACGTGACTCATACTTACTGCATTCCTGCCTGAGCTGACTTAATCTCTTTTGGAGCTTTAAACCTGACTCATACTTACTGCATTCCTGCCTGAGCTGACTTAATCTCTTTTGGAGCTTTAAACCTGACTCATACTTATTGCATTCCTGCCTGAGCTGACTTAATCTCTTTTGGAGCTTTCAACCTGACTCATACTTACTGCATTCCTGCCTAAGCTGACTTAATCTCCTTTGGAGCTATCTCATCTGCCACTGTAAAGTACAAAAAGAAAAATAAATGTATATAAAAGCATGAGTACCTGCATTAATGCAATGTCATAGACATGTAAAGAAATGCATATGAAAGCATGAGTACCTGCATTAATGCAATATCATAGACATGTAAAGAAATGTATATGAAAGCATGAGTACCTGCATTAATGCAATATCATAGACATGTAGAGAAATGTATATGAAAGCATGAGTACCTGCATTAATGCAATATCATAGAGATGTAAAAAAATGTATATGAAAGCATGAATACCTGCATTAATGCAATATCATAGACATGCATTCTATGAACACCTTCAGGAATGCATGGATCATGCAATCCCAAATAAAACCAAGACCCAATCCTCCAAAGGCAGACGTCCTGTCTGGTGGACCCCAGCCATAAACAAACTATACAATAGAAGGAGGAAGCTACTACATGACAGAGCAAAATCCCAAAAAGGGAAGGCATCTCTGATCAGTATTAGCAAAAAACTATGGGCACTCATAAAATCGTCTAAGGCCAGCTTCGAGAGAAAAATTGCACAGGACACTAAGGATAATCACAATTCTTTCTTTAGTTATGTTAGGAACCTGGGTGGTAATTCCCAGATATGCTCAGAATTAGTCCAAAATGACAAAAAATACACTGAACCCACAGACATTGCCAACATCCTAGCTGACAGGTTCAGTGCAAACTCCCCCTCCCACCAAAGGGCAAATATCTATCCCAGCAGAGTGCTGCCCCTGACATCTCAGATGCTCAGGTAAGAGCCGCCCTCTCCAAAGCAAAGAACACAGCATCAATGGGACCAGACGGTGTCCCAGGCTGCATCCTACATGAACTCCAAGAAGAGCTAAACCCAAACATAAAACTACTGTTCAATCTCAGCCTTACTACAGGATATGTACCCAAAGAGTGGCGTACAGCAACAGTGGTCCCTCTCCACAAAGGTGGTGCCTCAATGGATCCTGGAAACTATCACCCCATAAGCCTGACTAGCTTGGTCTGCAAAGCTATGGAAAGGATCATCATGGACTTCATAAATAAAGATATTGGGGACCTACAGACACTGGATCCTACCCAGTTCGGCTTTGTTAAGGGCAGATCCTGCCTCTTAAACCTGGTCAATTTCTTTGAAACAGTCACCAAGGCCAGTGACGAGGGGAAGGTGGTCCACACAGCCTACCTGGACCTCGCAAAAGCCTTTGATACAATACCCCACTCTGGCATTATAGATAAGCTCACCAGCTTAAATATAAACCCCTATGTCGCTAGATGGGTTGCAAACTGGCTCAAGGACAGAACCCATGTGGTTAGAATTGCTGGAGCCATGTCAGACTCAAAACCAGTTACAAGTGGCATCCCACAAGGCTCAGTCCTGGGAACTCTCTTGTTCGGTATATATTTCTCGGAGGTACAGACCAACACGGAAGGACTGTGGCTGACCAAGTTCGCAAATGACTGAAAACTGGGCGCCATAATCGACTCTCCAGCTGACACAAGCATCCCCCAAAAGGGCCTCATAGAAACAGACAACTGGTGCCAGAGCCATGGCCTCAAGCTAAACGACAAAAAATGTATAGTCATCCCCTTTGGCAAAAACAAAGTACCCACAAATTACCACATAGGTGGTAATCCATTAAGTACAGAAGAAGTAATTAAGGACCTGGGGACCCAAGTTGATAGCAATCTCTCATTTGACAACCATGTGGCCAAAGTGGTTAGAAAAACATTTTATATAGCCCACCTAATCATGAAGGGATTCACATCTAGATCAGGGGAGGTCATCGTGCCTCTTTACTCATCCCTCATCAGGCCCATAATTGAGTACAATGCCCCTTTTGGGATGTACCTTACCAGACACCTGCAGCAACTGGAAAGACCCCAAAAGTACCTCACCAAGAGGATCAAAGGGCTCAAACAGATGCCATATGCTGCCCGGTTAAAGAAACTCCAGCTCTACTCAGTGGCATACCGCCTGCTCAGAGGCGATATGTGCCTGACGTATAAAGCCATGTCCAACCCGGAATTAATGGACATGCTGCACCTCAGAAAATCCAAATCCCATCGAGCTCTGGCTCGAGACTTGAACCTCAGCACTGAAATAAATAGGACATGCTGGAGGGACAGATTCATAACCCAGAGGCTCCCTTCACTCTGGAATAAAATCCCAGTCCAGGTTAGGCAGAGTCCCTCATTGACTCTCTTCAAGAGGAATCTTGATGAGTGGATGGGAGATCATAGGTTTACCCCGGGTATCACTTCTGTGTCACTGTTAGACAGAGGCACAGTATACTAACTTTCTCAAAAAGGGCATAGCAAAATTAATTTAAAATGGGTGTGAAAGCCAAACACACTCTGGCTAGGCTTATAAATGCCCTAGGGCAGATAGCCTAGTATGAACCTATGAACCTATGAACCTATGTAAAGAAATGTATATGAAAGCATGAATACCTGCATTAATGCAATATCATAGACATGTAAAGAAATGTATATGAAAGCATGAATACCTGCATTAATGCAATATCATAGACATGTAAAGAAATGTATATGAAAGCATGAGTACCTACATTAATGCAATATCATAGACATGTTATGGGTCAGTATATTTGTATAACTGGGAGGTGTTTTCAGTCCTAAATTCAGCCTCCCATTGACTTATGAGGTCCTGCGTGTGCTTCTTAAGGTGACTATAGAGGTGATGACATTGTTTCCCAGTGTGTGGAATGCATGTTGCATTGGAGATAACCTTGGCTAAGCTATTCTAAGCTTGAGCATTATACTGAGGCCTGGTATGATCCTCCTACAGAAGCCTGCAATGTAGTGCTTCACAAGGAGTGCTACAAATATCCTGGACTTCTCAACATCCCACATTTGTGTTCTAAATTCAGCACCATTTTCTCCCTCACCAGCCGTGTCTGTAAAAGTCAAGCTAACAAAATATTTCTGAATTAGAGCCCAATTCAGATTTTTGTGATAACTGATTGTACATAGGTTCATAGATTCATAGGTTCATAGATTAGTACTAAGCTAAATGCCCTTATGAGCCATTTTAAGTCTAGCCAATTATCCCTTGTGAGACTCAAACCCTGCACCTTGTGTTTGCAAGGCAAACACCTTAACCATTAGGCCACCCTCCCAATCCCACAAAGATGCACAGCCTTACCAACTGCATTTGTGCAATTAAAAGCAGATGAACTCCTAGTCAGACACATTGATACTACTTGCATCACATATGAGTAACATTGTGAAACATGTCACTGAGCTTTGCCATGTACGATGCTCAACACACAGGTTCGAATGTTTAACAATGGAACACTTAAATGCATGGCTTTTCCTCCTTGCAGTTTGTGAGGGGAAAGAGGATTATTTGCGACATATTGTGAGGTTGGGGCTTATATAATGTTAAAATGTTGTTACATCAGCTGAGAATCAAACTCATGGGATAAAGCATGCAAAAATTGAAAGTTAGTTTATTAAATGACATTGCCACAGGAGAACTACCTTTCAAGCATGGACATTAGAATTATACTAAGTTGGGAATAAATGGAGATACACTTCAGAAAGGCCTGTATATGTGCAATTTTAATTAGTCCTGGGAATGCATTCCTATGTAAAAGTTATTATTTGTGTTTGTAAATATATTTCAGATGGGTGCAGATGAATGAGGTATGTAATACAAGTTGTGGTATGTTACATGCATACTTCACAAAACATAACTGTCCTAAAAACACAGTTTGGATATGTGATGAGTCATGATGATCATAACAAAATTATTTTGCCCACTATATATTTATGCAAGTGAATTGTATATTAAATGTCATCATTGTCAAGTTTAAGAAATTGGATATACATTAACTTAAGGTTTTATGTGAAACATTAATGATATATGCTTAATAGAAATGTTTACTTATGCAAGCATTACTGATACATTGCTTGCAAGAAACATGTTGAATAATATTATTTTTTTCTTTACTGTTACAGTCCTAATAAAAATATGTCAACAAATGAGATTCTTTCACCTATATCAAAATGCTATTTTAGCTGGATTCGAACCTTTTACCAGTTGTGTTCTATATCTAAACTCACTACAATTACATATTGAGCCACAGAGATAGGTACATGACCACTGGAATTTTCTCAACTTAGTATTGTCCAGAGTCCTGAGGAAAACGCACCATTGTCAGGCGTGTTCGCTCAATATAAGGCAGCCTAAACTAATTTTTTTATTTTTTTCCTTAGGTAAGGAACCAGGTTTGCACATTGCCAAGTGAAGAACAAATGCTAATTAAAATGGCAAAAAATATTACATGATAGCAATGTCATCTCTAAACAGGATTCAAACAATACTTCATGCACCTTATTTCTCTCAATTCATATCAGGTACACCTTGTGCCACACAGATAGTTATGTGATTGGTGGAATTTCTTCACTCATTTTTATCTAGAGTGCTAAGGAAAGTGAACCATTACCAGGCATGTTTGCACTATGTAAGGCAGCCTAAATTAAAAATTTCACCTTTTTCTTTAGATAGGAAACAATGTTTATGTGCTGCCAAATAGAAAACAAACAGAAAAGGCATTAGAAAATAAATACATGATAGAGAAAAAAAACTGACAGCAAATTAAATGCAATGAATGGGTATATGTAGCAATGACCAGAGCAAGAAGTGCATTCAACTGGTACATTAATACTTCTCACTTTTCAGTGCAAAATTAGAAATGCACTTTGTGGAACAAATGATCATACTTGTAGTTAACGACAAATAGTGTAAAAGTGGATAGACAAAAGCTCACGTGTTCTTAGCAATAGTGACAAGAGTTGCTTTTTAAACATCAACATAATGATATTACAAAATGTGATTAAATATGTATTCAAACTACCCTGTAAAATTATCAGTGAAGTGGATTTGAACCATGCATCAGTTGTCTTTTTTCTCCAAGCTCACAGTACTTAAACCTTGTGTCACAGACAAAGTTACGTGACCGGTATATTTTCTTCACTGAATAATATCCAGAGTGCTGACAGACTCCCAATACTGCAGGGCTGGTTTGCACTACATAAGGCAACTTAAACTAAATTTTACACTTTTTACTTTAAGCCGTGAAAGTGAATTTCACACAAAGTGTCAGACAGATGCAGAAGGCAATATTTCTCAGAAGTATTAAAACAATTATTTTAGGAATAACAACTTGAAGAGACATGAAATGAATCACCATGTAGATGTAGCAATGAGCACAGCTAGTGCTGCACCACACTGTTACACTCAGCCATCTCAGATCTCATTGCCACATCAGTATTGTCATGTATGTGTTACAATATCAGGATGTTAGTGCTACACTGTTACACTCAGCCATCTCAGATCTCATTGCCATATCAGTATTGTCATGTATGTGTTACAATATCAGGACTTTAGCGCTACATTGTTACACTCAGCCATCTCAGATTTCATTGCCACATCAGTATTATCATGCATGTGTTACAATATCAGGACATTAGCGCTACACTGTTACACTCAGCCATCTCAGATCTCATTGCCACATCAGTATTATCATGTATGTGTTACAATATCAGGACTTTAGCGCTACATTGTTACACTCAGCCATCTCATATCTCATTGCCACATCAGTATTATCATGCATGTGTTACAATATCAGGACTTTAGCGCTACACTGTTAAACTCAGCCATCTCAGATCTCATTGCCACATCAGTATTATCATGTATGTGTTACAATATCAGGACTTTAGCGCTACACTGTTAAACTCAGCCATCTCAGATCTCATTGCCAAATCAGTATTATCATGTATGTGTTACAATATCAGGATGTTAGTGCTACACTGTTACACTCGGCCATCTCAGATCTCATTGCCACATCAGTATTATCATGTATGTGTTACAACATCAGGACTTTAGTGCTACACTGTTACACTCAGCCATCTCAGATCTCATTACCACATCAGTATTATCATGTATGTGTTACAATATCAGGATGTTAGTGCTACACTGTTACACTCGGCCATCTCAGATCTCATTGCCACATCAGTATTATCATGTATGTGTTACAACATCAGGACTTTAGTGCTACACTGTTACACTCAGCAGTCTCAGATCTCATTTCCACATTAGTATTATCATGTATGTGTTACAATATCAGGACGTTAGCACTATTTTATTTTATTTATTTATTTATTTATTTATTTGCAGTTGGTTTATCAGGATAGTCCATTGGGCCAAAAAGAACCCATTTTCAATGGAGTCCTGGGGAGAAAAGCTCCAAAAACAAACAGACTAGGTACATACAATAGATTACTAATGATAATTATACAAATGTAAACGAATACAAACATTGATTTCAATATTCAAGAAATATTTCAAACAATACAATCTTGTGAAGAAAATGTGAGGTGTTTAGGCTTTGAAAAGTAATATTGTTTTGTCATACAGAGTAGTTATTTTGTAAGGAGCATTAGCTTTATAAGGTATAGTCAAATGACATGAGCGTGAAAGGAAGATGAAAATTACCATACTTTTTTATGAGGGGTGGGAGCAAGAGCATTCCCATTGGGACTTTAGATGTATGTGAAGAGATTTTTTGAACATGTAATGGTTAGAGATAATGCGAATGGATGGTGGGAGTGAGTTCCAGAGACGGGCTAGGTTAAAGGATAGTAAGTTTTTGCCTGGGGGACGAGTTGGTTTACGTACTTCTAATAGGTTTTGATTGTTTGACCTTAAGACTCTATCAGGTAGGTGCATCTTAAATGCAGAAGACAGGGAAGGACAAAGAGAGGGGTTGTTAATGAACTTATGGGCTAGGGTTAGCTGAGTATAGTTGAGATGATTAGATAGTTCAAGCCAATTTAGTTTTTGGAGAGAGGAACAGTGGTGGGTGGAAGACCTGTGGCTGTTAGCGAACTTGGCGATTTTGTTATAGCAAGAGGAAAGTTGTTTTTTTAGAGAGGACTGAAGATTAGTTAGGAGTGGTGCTCCATAGAGAAGGGAGGGGATAAGAAAGGAAGAAGAGAGAGTGATTTTAGAGGTCCTTGTAAGGTACCGATTTTGACGGTAGAGCATACCTAGTTTTTGATGGTTTTTTTTAATATTTAGTTGTAGATGGGAGTTGAAATTAAGCTGGTTATCAATTAGGACACCAAGTAACTTGGTTTCAGACACCAGTTCTAGAAATGAATTATTTTGACTAGTAATCAAGAATGTGTTTATATCGAAAGGAGTAGTTTTAGAGGGGGTAAATACCATTAGTTTAGTTTTGGAAGCATTGAGTGCTAGATGGTTTATTTTCATCCAATGCTCAGTAGTTGAAAAAGCTTCTTGTGTAAGCTTTTGGAGCATAGGGGTAGATGTGGCAGAGCAGATAATGGTAGAATCATCAGCATATTGGATGATGTTTGAGAATGGGATAGATTTGTGGAAATCATTTATAAATATATTAAAGAGAAGAGGACCAAGTATGGAGCCTTGGGGAACTTGTGGGGGTACTAAGAAAAGAAGAAGGGGCCTTTTTCCATTTTACAGCTTGGTATCTATTTGATAGGTAGCTGGAGAACCAGTTCACAGAGGAGGGGGAAAGGTTAAGTTCTGAAAGTTTAGTCAAGAGCAGGCTGTGTGAGATAGTGTCAAAGGCCTTAGAGAGGTCAAGTAGTAGGGTAGAAACAATTTGGCCAGAATCACGTGCTTTATTTACAGTTTCAAGATAGGAGAGGAGGGCTGTCATGGTGCTATGATTTGGCCTAAAACCATGTTGTGTAGTGGTTAGAAGGTTATTATCTAAGAGATGTGGTAAGAGTTGAAGTTGGACACACTTTTCTAGAAGTTTAGAAATGGGGGACAGGATAGCAATGGGTCGGAAGTTGTTGACATTACAGTTAGTGCCACCTTTATGCAGAGGAATGATAAAGGCTTGTTTCCAGAGTTGGGGCACTGTACATTCTTGGATCAAGCGGTTGATTAGAATGCTTATGGGATAGGCAATTGCTTCAGCAGCTATGCTTAGGAAGTAAGAGGGGATGTTATCAGGTGCGTTAGTGCAAGGCTTCAATTTTTGAAGGAGTTTCTTTATTGTAGAAGTGGGTATAGGTTTTAATGAGAATTGAGCTGAGTGGGGAGAGAGAGTATTAGAGGATGGTAAGGATGATGAGGAAGTTAGAGTAGGAGAAGAGGTGGAGGATAGAGAGTACGTAGATAGGAATGAGGAAGGAGCAGCAGTGCAGGGTGGATTGTTAGCAGGAGAGGGTGGGCGTGTATTGGATAGTAAGGTGGAACTAGGGAATGAGGAAGTTAGTTTGCTAATAGATTCAATGAAAAAGGAGTTAAATTGAGTAGCTAAGTCTAAATCTGGGGCATTTAGGTCAGGGGTAGGGGTGTGTGGTTTACTGGGGTTAAGGAGGGTAGAGATTCCTTTCCAGAATTTTTGTGGATTTGTTTTATTATTGTTTTGGAGTGTAAAGAAGTAATTTTGTCTATCAGAGATAATAAGCTTTTTTACTTTATTTCGAAGGGTTCTGTATTCAATGTGGGGTTCAGGGGTCTTTTTTTTCTGATAGAGTGCCCAGGCTTTATCTCTAAGGTGCATGGTTGCTAGTGTGTTTTTGGTTAGCCAGGGGGCGGAATTTTTTTTTATTCTCTTTGTCCTCAAAGGGGCTTGGGAGTCTAGTATTTTTAAGAATGTAGAGTTGAAGTGGGCAACTGCATCTTCTAAGGATAATGTCCTTAGATTATTCCAGTTAATTGCTTTTAGAGAATTTAAAAAGGATGTTGGGTTAAAATTTTTGTGGTTGCGGGTAGTAATATAATTGTGGGTGTGGTAGGAGATACAGGGGAGTCGGTGAGTGAAGATGGGCATATGATCGCTTAGAGGGTCGGGAAGAGTACCACTGTCAGAAAAATAGTGGGGATGTGAAACTAGAATCCAATCTAGAATACTGCCACAGGAGAGGTTCTTTGATGGACGTGTTACAGTGTTGATTAACTGGGAAAAATTATATAGGTTGATGTTAAGGGGGTTATTTGGAGACTGAATGGAGGCCCAGTTAATATTTACATCTCCTAAGATTATGGTTTCATTACTGATGTTGTTGGAGAGCCAGGAGAGGATATCCTCAAGTGTGGAAATATTGTCCCCTGGGGGGATGTAGAGGGATGCTAGACATATGTGTTTGTGCTTATTAACTTGAAGGAGAGTGAGGAGTAATTCAGCGTTGTTAAAGTGTGGGATAGGTTTGTTATAGAGAGTAATTAGCAAGGAGGTTGAATATATGAGAGCTACACCACCGCCTTTTTTGTGGGACCTGTCTTTTCTAATGATAGAATAGTTAGGTGGAATTATTTCAGAGTCTTTTATAAAGGGTTTTAGCCATGTTTCTGAGATAGATAGGATGTCAGGTTTATTATGCATGAGCCAGGCATGGAGGGTTGCGACTTTGTTGACTATACTTTGGGAGTTTAACGAAGTAAGTAATATAGGCTTGCGTATGGTGGTGGAGGTGGAGGGGCCTGGGTTGAGATGGATATCACCTGATAAGAGACTGGTAATAAGATGAAGGAGTTGGTTAGAGAGGTAATTGAGCAGTTTAGTAAAAGGATTGGGTTCTATTGTGATGGTGAAGGGGTTTCTGGTTGCTATGGGGATGGAGAGTTTCTGAGAGATGAACACTTTGTATGAGAAGGATAGGAGGTGTTTTATAGGATATAGATGGGGAGAAATTGATGAGTGCGAATGTGAGAGAGGGGAATTAAGATGGTTAGTTATATGATAGAATTGTGAATGGTAGGAGGTATTGGGTTGGGTGAGGTAGTGAAGATAGGAAAGTTTAAGAAGTAGTAGTAGTAAAATAGAGATGGATGAAGGTTTTAAAAGCATGTTGATTAAGGTTGCTTGGTGGTATAATGTTGTAATTGTATTAAATATGTATGTAAAGAATATTATACCAGGATAATATGGTGGTAAAAGCCTGAATGATAGTGGGGAGTATAGAGTTAAGTAGGTTTGGAGGGGGTGGGGTTGTAGGGGTTGGTGTTAGAGGGAGAAAAGAAGACCAATTATCTGAGTGAGAGTTTAGACTTGGAGTCTGATAGTGTAGAATAGAAGTGGGTGTGGTTACAAGAAGGTAATTGGGTGATACAGGGTGTGTCTAGAGTGTTGGACTCAGCCATCTCAGATCTCATTGCCACATCAGTATTATCATGTATGTGTTACAATATCAGGACTTTAGTGCTACACTGTTACACTCAGCCATCTCAGATCTCATTACCACATCAGTATTATCATGTATGTGTTACAATATCAGGATGTTAGTGCTACACTGTTACACTCGGCCATCTCAGATCTCATTGCCACATCAGTATTATCATGTATGTGTTACAACATCAGGACTTTAGCGCTACACTGTTACACTCAGCCATCTCAGATCTCATTGCCACATCAGTATTATCATGTATGTGTTACAATATCAGGACTTTGGCACTACACTGTTGCACTCAGCCATCTCAGATCTCATTGCCACATCAGTATTATCATGTATGTGTTACAATATCAGGACTTTGGCACTACACTGTTGCACTCAGCCATCTCAGATCTCATTGCCACATCAGTATTATCATGTATGTGTTACAATATCAGGACTTTAGCGCTACATTGTTACACTCAGCCATCTCAGATCTCATTGCCACATCAGTATTATCATGTATGTGTTACAATATCAGGACTTTAGCACTACACTGTTACACTCGGCCATCTCAGATCTCATTGCCACATCAGTATTATCATGTATGTGTTCCAATACCAGAACTTTAGCTAATGCCATGGCAATGGAGAAAAGCACAGGGAGCAACAGAAATACTTTCATTGTTTACACAGCCCACACAATTAATACTGGCAACATTTTGAATGACTTATCCATCTTGTCAGTTTTAGTCAAAACTGATGGTACTTGAGTTTCCCAGAATAAATGCATTCATGCAACAAAATAACTATAAAGATTTAGTATAAACTCCATCAGTAAAATGATCTAGGAACAGATTTTGGTCCCTGCATCACATGCACTGTTTCCATAAGCTCAATAACTTTACACTTTATGCCACAGAGATAGGAGTGTGACAAGTTTAATTTCTTCACTCATTATTATCCAGACTGCTGTCCACACTGCTGAGGAATGTACAACAATGCCAGTCTTCATTGCATTATTAGTCTAAATAAATATTGCCCGATTTCACCTTGGACAGTGAAATTCAGTTCAGTGTTATTGACTACTGCCAGTCAATGGAGCACAATGCCAAATGGCATGCAAATGATTCAAGGAAAAAATAAATTGTAGATCAAATACTTTAAATGCACATTTCACATGTTTAAGCAATGGGAATTTGTATGGATTTGAACACTCAAATAAGGTTAGTGAGAAAAATCATTTAAGAGCATTTCCCATAGCTGTCACAGACAAAGACATATATTAGAAAGGTGAAAAAGTTTTAGATGTAATGACAGCATGACATTGTATCAAGTCACATTGAAAGTCCAACAGAAACAAGTTATGAAAGTTGTTCTTTCTCGTTTGACAGTAAGTTTTTGGATTATTGGGATATTGCAGACAGGATAACCATGTACTCAGACAATATTAAACAAAGAATGCAAACACTGCAGGCATATCCCTTACCTTCTATATGGTGCCTCATTCCTTTACCTATGCTTTCTTAAGAGCACTTCTATTTCTGTTTTACTGCACTTGTTATCTTTATCAATGCTTAAAGTATTCCCTTGAATACGAACATCATTTTTTACTAAGGAGAAGTAACTGTGACCATGCCAGCATCTGAATGTTAGGAATGTTGAATTGCTAAATCAATCAATGTACTTTCAAACTTTTTTGGTAAGTCTCTTCTCCCTGACACACCCTCAGTTGGTGTACATCAAAGAGGAGAGACCGTGAAATCCTGATTTTCCCTGCAATCAGTATAATCATTGACACTTGTAAGCAATTAGCAGGGAACAGTTTTCAATGCTCATACTTGCATTGCTAGGGCTTATCCATGTAGTTGTGTAGGTCCTTACACCATGTTTACATTCCTGCCACAGATTGTGGCATTCAGAAATGGCAATGATTTAACAACTCATTTGCATGATCACAGTGCTTACATGGCTGCCTCTATACTGTATAAAGGTAAGCATGTGGCTAATGACCTTGTACCATGCTGGAGAGACTGCTTTGATTCAGAGAACTCAATACTGTGGGAAACACACATTTAGAAAATTATTTTTCTTCTACACTGCTGTATCGTCAAAGTATGCTGCTATTTTTTACATAATGCAATCTGTTTAACAATAAAAGGTGAATTGCACTGACCAGTGAAAAGCATTTTTTATCTTGTTTTTTTCTTTTATCCCATTGAAAAAGGTATGCTACACAGTGCTACATGACCTGTTTTTTTTTAGTTTTTATTTAATTTGAAGTTTACACAGTTTGCACAGTTATTGCAGATGAGTGTATTCTAACATTGTAGGAAGGTCTGGCATTTTTACCTGTGTTAGCAGAAAAATAAAATGTGTTCTGTTTGTGGATTTCTAACTGACTGATCTCTACAATGGTAGAAATGGCAGTTACAATGGTTTTGTCTTACATTTCTAACATTATGTTAATTGCTATTATTAATTTTGTAATGTATTACACAGTTAAACCTGTGTTATCTGCATTACAAAAGTTTTATAGATCATTGTTGAAATTTGGTTTTGAAAATTTCATTTTTTGAAAGGGGACTGTCCTAACTTGTGTGTAGTCATACAGAACATGGACTTTTAAATGGTTGTGTGCATGTTGAGTGCATGCTGTCACACATAATAAAGCTCACAGCCATCCTATCTGTGTATTATATATGCAGTTACGCACGACTATTTTTTGTTTCATCTCATACAGGAAATGGCACCCAAGAAGAAACCTGTACCCCACAAGCCACCGTCCACTGATTCAGAAAATGAGGTTATTATCCAGTAAAGGTGACAAATTTCCAAAAGACAGGATATGGCCATAGGTGATTGATGACATCAATATTGTCAGAGGGAATCTGATATAATACTGAGCAAGTGACATCATAACTTCTGCCCACCTATGGCTGGCTGTGGTTGCTTTGAACAGGTGGCTACAGTGGGTGGTCCTGCTACCAAACCACTACTAACTGAAAGAAAGGAACTGCTGTCCATTGTCAGAGATCCAGATAGCTTGCCACTGGTTTCCCACAAAATCTCTGACTTAGGTGCAGATATGGAGAACAGACCTTCCAGGTATGCAAAATGCAAGTGCCATTCCACTGTTATATCTTTATATGCATATATCTGATATATATGTATATATATATATATATATATATATATATATATATATATATATATATATATATATATATATATATATATATATATATATATATATATATATATATATAGGGTGGGTGGGGGGGAATCCAATTGTTCACTATATTTTTGTATGAGAATCATTTTAATCTGCACTTGTGAAGGGAATTATTTTGTTTCTTGTTTCATTTGCATTGTGATACTTATTAGCCTTTTTCCCCTTCCCTTTCTCACATACAAGAACTTCTGGATTGCAGGCTGCCAGCCCACCTGCACATGGTAAACACACCTTTTGTTATTGTTACTACTGTGCATAAGGTAAATTCAGATCTATATAAGAGTAAAGTTTCTGTTGCTTTATTATCTGTTAAAGTTTAACATACCTTTGGTATAAGGAAAATATGTGATCAATTTAATTCTTCCTTTTTCTATTTGCTGTGTTTATTGCATGTTATCGTAGGGGATCCTGAGAGTGGCACTGTAGAACTCCTGGCACCTAATGGAGTATTAGTAGCCTCTAATGATGATGGTGACAATGAAGAGGCACAGTCAGAGGGTGCAGAGGGTCAGCCTGACACTGAGATTGTGGTTGCCATATCACCTGCCCATATTTCTGACACAGTCAGCATACTTAAGAATACCCATGACACTGAGACCTCCGATATAGGGCAGGTTGTGGGTGACACAGTTGAACCTAGTCATCAGCATTGTGTCACACAGGAGGGTTTATAGGGGTGCTTGCAGGAGGTCTGCACTGTCTTCCTGATGCTAGTGTGTCATTAGGTGCTGCCAGAAAGATGTGTAGGATCATAGTGGATGCACAGGCACATTCCACCAGAGCCTGGGAAGTGGCTGCCTGAACAATGTTGCCAATTCCTTGGACAGGATGAATGACACTGGCTTGGACAGTGTCTGTGATGGAATGTCTGTTGGTGGAGGGGGCATCCACATGGCTGGAGAGCTGCTACATCTTCTGGTGTTAGCAGACATGGCCATGCAATATCCTGCTCCTGTAATGACACTACATCCACTTTTCCATCAGTGGTTGCAGTGTCCATACTTAGACATAAGTAGGCCATGTGGTCATGGTCCTGGACATAGTTATGAGGAGAGCTCATCCAGCAGACATTGTCCATGTTCAGTTAGCGCCCCAACTTCTAGGCAGGGCCATGGAAGTAGCAGCACAACTCTTGGCAGTGGTGGTTCTCATGTTTACTGGTAATGACACTGAACTGACTACTCTATCATGCATGGAACATACCTGTCAGAGATGCCAGGACATAGTGCCAACACAGTGCTTCATTGTGTTCATGCAGACAGACATACATAGAAAAAATGTTTACCTGCCCATACTACCTCACGTACATGCCAGCTATGTAAACATTACTGCTAAGTGCTGTACATGTGTTGTTATCAGCCCTGAACACTGTATACTCTGATAGATACACAGGTTTCTTACTCACACACACTTTCACTTCTTGGGTGTCAGCCTTACCCTCTTACCTCCCCTCCTCCCCCACCCTGTGTAAATGATGATGACTGTGTCCTGCCCTTTGCACATGCCTTTGTGAATTAGGGTTATATATATGTCTGATGCACACAGTGGATAGTTACTGTTTCCTTATTCAGATGCTAGCATTTATCAAGATGCATCACAGAATCAGAGTTATTTTTTATACTCATTTGTGACAGATTGATTATATAACTGTTGAACCTTATTGTATTTCAGTTAGTATTATTATTAGAGTATTGGACGCATTAGGTACTTCATATTGGTTCTTGGTATAGTTGTTCAGATGAGGGTATAACTGACCTGAACCATGTTTTATAGATGATGCTTGATGCACATTATTATTGTTTGTAACTGAATACAGCGAAACTCTGACAGTGGAGATATTACTGATATAACTATACATCTCACACAAATATTCTGCGTAGTGCCATATACATATTTCCATATCAACGTAATGAGTTCCATAACTGATTTTTTTTTCTTTACAGGTTCCAGAATTACCTTGTTATTAGTGCAGTTGTAAATTGTGTCCTGAGGGGTATCCCTGTCTGATGCTATCAGAACACAGCCATTAAATGGTTACCAAAGGTTATGCTGCTTGAAAGGCATCACATTTTCTCTGTGTATGTGCATGGTATCTTAAGCTTTGAGCTATACAGTAACTGTGTGTGCTAACCTTTGTCTCTTAGCCAGCCCATGGCATACTGTGCCAGCACCATCTGCAGCTGGTGGTTCTCCCTCAGACTCCTCATCTGTACCTGCTGCTGGTCCAGCCTGTTGTCATTGAAACCGTGGTCAAACCCTCGCTGTCCTTGTTGAATCTGTTTCTGAGTACTATATCGTGTAACATGCCACAGACTATAAGTATTTTAGCAGAGGTGCCTGGATTGTACTGCAGTGCACCTCTTGATGTGTCTAGACAATGGAACCTTGATTTCAGCAATCCAAACACATGTTCTATGATACTCCTAGTTTAAATGTGGGCATCGTTGTATCCTCGCTCAGTGTGGTTGTATGGGGTTGCACGTGGGTGTCATGAGCTAGGCCTCCAGAGCATAACCTGCATCCGCCACTAGATGACCTTAAGGAATGTCACACCAGCAAACCTGGTGCACAACTCACAAATGTGTCATATGTGTGAGTCATGGAAACTGCCTGGGTTACCTGCACAGACATTGTAAATGATCCCTTGGGCATTACAGACAACTTGACAGATTACAGATTGCAAACCTTTTCTGTTGCTATACCACTTTTCCTGTTCCCCAGGTGGGGATTTTATTTCTATGCTTCTGAGCTCCCCAAGCCCTTCTGTGTTGGAGAGAAGCCTTCTAGTTTATCAGTGGGAGTGGTAAGCACTAGGTAACCTATCTACCACAGGAGGAGTGGTTTCTGTCCCAGAAATTATAGTTTATTGGCCGTTTGGGAAGCTTTCCCATCTCTTTCAACCTTCTGATTTAAAAGCCTGTGTTTGCACTTGTTTCCTGCCTTTCATGTTACTAGTTTAGCCCAGGTACAAATTTGCTGTATCCAGGACTCTTTGTAAGCTTCTGAGCCCCCCAAGCCCTTCTGTGTTGGAAGGAAGCCTTCCAGCTTATCAGTGGGAGTGATAAGCATCAGGTAGCCTATCTACCACAAGAGGAGTGGTCCCTGGCCCAGAAATTGTAGCTATTGGTTGTTTGAGCAGTTTTTTTTCCATCTCTTTTAACTTTCTGGTTTGAAAGCCGCACTTGTGCCTGTTTCCTGCCTTTCCTATAACTAACCTAGTCCGGTTGCAGAGTTACTGTATCCAGGATTGTTAGTAAGCTTCTGAGCCCCCAAGTCATTCTGTGCTGGAGGAATGCCTTCTAGCTTATCAGTGGGAGTGGTAAGCACTACGTAGCCTATCCTCTACGGCAAAAGTGAGTTTTGGCCCAGAAACTGTAGTTTATTTGGCTGTTTGGCCAGTTTTCCATCTCAACTTGCTGGCTTAAAAGCCTACGTTTGTACTTGTTCCCCGCCTTTCCTGTAACTAGTCTAGTCCAGGTACAGATTTGCTGTATTCCAGGATGCTTTGTAAGCTTCTGAGCCCCCCAGAGCCTTTCTGTGTTGGAGGGAAGCCTTCTAGCTTATCAGTGGGAGTGGTAAGCATTAGGTAGCCTATCTACCACAAGAGGAGTGGTTCCTGGCCCAGAAATTGTAGCTATTGGCCATTTGGGCAGTTTTTTTCCATCTCTTTCAATGTTCTGGTTTAAAATCCGCACTTGCGCTTGTTTCCCACC
Organism: Protopterus annectens; assembly: GCF_019279795.1. Classification (NCBI taxonomy): domain Eukaryota; kingdom Metazoa; phylum Chordata; order Ceratodontiformes; family Protopteridae; genus Protopterus; species Protopterus annectens. The sequence continues at coordinate 742,055,216 of NC_056751.1, read as the reverse complement.
TTTCCTGTAACTAGCCTAGTCCAGATACAGAGTTGCTGTATCCAGGACTGTTGGTAAGCTTCTGAGCCCCACAAGCCTTTCTGTGTTGGAGGAAAGCCTTCTAGCTTATCAGTGGGAGTGGTAAGCACTAGGCAGCCTGTCTACCATGAGAGGAGAGGTTATTGGCCCAGAAATTGTAGTTTATTGACCATTTGGACAGTTTGTCCATCTCTTTCAACTTTCTGGTTTAAAAGACCACATCTGCACTTATTTCCCATCTTTCCTGTAACTAACCTACTGGGTAGCACTAGAAAGCCTTAAACTGATACAAGCCTTCTAGCTTAGGAGAGAGACTTTGGAGTGATTAAGTATCAGTTTTCTGTACTTTCTTGCTGTACTCAACTGTTTTCTGCCTAAATGCAGATTTTCCAGCATTTATTTTGATTTAAAAACTTGTTTTTTTCACATATTGTACTTATTTGACTGCCTGCACTTTTAAAAAGTTGTTTTTTATTTAAATAATTTGTTTAACTGTTGTAGGCTACACACTAAAGTGTGATAGCCTTTTCTGATCGTTTGTAGTTGTTTAAAGCTGTTTTAAGTGTATTTTTTACTGTTTTTGCCTTATCTTTAAAAAACAAACAAACAAAAAAAAAACTTCCTTGTTCCCCACCTTTCTAAGCTAGTATAGTCCAGTTTTCAGGCTAGTGCTGAATTCAGGGCTGTGATACTAGTTTCTGAGTTACCCATACCTTACTTGAATAGAAGGAAGTTTCTCTGTTCACCTGTGAGAGAGGGGAGCTTTGAGCAACCTATCTGTCCCTGGAGGAGTGGTTCCAGCCCAGAAGTTAGTAGTTTATTGGCCATTTTGGGCTAATTTCTATCTCTTTCATTTCCCTACTATAAAAAGCGCGTTTTCACGGTTTTGCACACTGGGCAGTGCCGGTTAGCTACAGTTAAATTATTCCTGTCTCCACTAAGTCTCTTTTCCCTTGAAACTAGTCTAACTCTCAACCTAAGCACTCAAAAAGCATCTTACAGCCTAGCACTTGCTCAGACCTAATAGCAAGCATTAATATACCCTGACACTGATTGCCCAGCAGGGCAGGACTCTTTATTCACCCCTCAGCAACCAAGCGACTAAGCAGCTCAACCTACTATTCAGGCATGACCAAAGGGCAACTTCAGATGCACTCTCCAGTCCAGCTGGTGAATCTGGGTATCCTGAGGCAATGTTACAACTGCCTCATGTACACAGACAACCCTCTTCTCCTACTATAAAACACTAACATCTGCGAGAGATGCAATTATACAGCCAAACTGGAAGCTAAGCTGTCTCCACCCAAGACTGGAGCAGACAGTCAAGTGGAGAAGGTTAACACTTGAACCACAACTCCAGCTGCACACAGACCTACTAAAACAGCACTGGCAAAAAATACACATAAATACAGAAAATCATACTCAGAGGCTCTAAATAAAAACCTGCAAAAGCATCAGAGACCTCCAAAGCAGACACCCAAACAACCTGCACTTCCCGTCACAAACCAGACAACGCATAAAACACAAAATCAGTGTGCCGCACAATCACAGCCCTTAAGGTGAAATGACATACCTAACACACTAGTAATAGGTGACTCTATAGTCAGGCACACTGACGTCCCACTCACTAGGCTGGATAAGCAGAAGGTTACTGATAGCTGCCTGTCAGGAGCCAGAATCTGCCACATAACACAAGCACTCAGGTCACTCCAGAACAAGTACAAATATGACTCTGTCATTGTTCATGTTGGTGTGAATGACCTGAGATGTACCTCCCTGGACTACATGAAAAGAGACATGGAAGAGCTCTCCGGTCATGTAGCCCAGGCTGGTATGACCCTGACCCTGAGTAGCATCCCGCCCTCACCAAGAATGATACCTCAGTATAAAGAAAAAATTATCAATTTCAAAAATTGGATAAGCTTCTGGTGTCATTCAAAGGGGATCCAGCGTCTGTCAGCCTGGGACGACATGCTCGACAAGCCGCATTGCTTCACAAGAGATGGCTTTCACCTGTCACCCCTAGGCTTTCAAATACTGGTCAAGGTTCTTGCTACCCCCATAGTGCCATTTTTAGGCAAGGCTCAAAAGTCAAACCCACCTCCGTAAACAGCAATTAACAAAAAACTGAGGGTTATGCTACTCAATGCCAAGAGTTTAAATCTCAAAATGCACTCGCTCGAAGCACTCCTCATTATGGAGAACATCAACATCTGTGCAGTAACTGAAACCTGGTTCAAGGCTCCAGAGAGCACCCCATTACTACCAGGCTACAACTCATACCACAAGTTTCGGCCACAGAACATGGACCGAAACACAAAAGGAGGGGGTGTATCCATATTCATCAAGGATAATTACACCTCCAGGTTAGTGGCACAGCATGATACCTCTGAGATCATCCATGTGCAACTAACATCAGGCAAATCTGCAATGCAAATTGTGACCTACAGATCACCCTCCATGACCCAGGACCACCACTCCTCCTTTCTCGAGACACTGGAAGACATGAAGGTCATACCAAACACCCTGATATTGGGCGATTTCAATTACCCTACCATTCACTGGGAAAACTACTCGAGTACAAATTCCCAGGCCCAGCACTTCCTGGAATTCATCAACTCAAGTGCCCTGGATCAGCTGGTAAATTCCCTTACCAGAGGTGAAAACATATTGGACCTGGTCATCACCAACATGGGCGACAGGTGTTCCACACCGGAGGTCAACCCATCACTGGTTAGATCAGACCATAAACTAATCACTCAGGATGTCCATACCCCACCACCACCCCCCAACTAAGGAAATCACAGTAAAAAACTTTTCTAAAGCAAACTTCACCTTCCTTAAGACAGAGATGGTAAGTTTCACAGCCCTCACGCTAAAGGATAATGCTGCCCAAGATGCAGAAACCTTTACAAATGCACTCTATGAGCTCCTAAAAGGATGCATGGGTTGTGCCATCCCTAGCAAAACAAAGACTCACTCCTCTAAGAGAAGGAAAACAGTTTGGTGGACCCCTGCAATAAACAGGCTATACGATAGAAGGAGGAAACTAGTTCAGGAAAAAAGCAAATCCCAAGAAGGAAAGACATCCCTGATCAGTATCAGTAAGAAACTGAGGTCCCTCATGAAATCATCCAAGGTTAACTTCAAAAGAAAAATAGCCAAGGATTCAAAAGATAACCACAAAGCCTTCTTTAGCTATGTTAAGAATCTAACAGGCAACTCGCAGATATGAACTGAACTAGTGCAAAATAGCACAAAATATACTGAACCTACTGATATTGCCAACATCCTGGCAGATAGATTCAGTGCAAATTTCACCCCCCCTCTCACCTCCAAAAGGGCCCACAACAATACCAGAAAAGTGCAGTGTCCCAAAAATCACAGATGCACAGGTAAAAACAGCCCTTTCAAAAGCCAAAAACTCATCGTCAATGGGACCAGATGGTGTCCCGGGCTGCGTCTTGCACGAACTACAGAATGAACTAACCCCCCACCTAAACACGCTGTTCAACCTCAACCTCTCCACAGGCTACGTGCCCATAGAATGGCACACAGCAATGGTTATTCCTCTCCACAAAGGAGGGGCCACAACTGACCCTGGCAACTATCGCCCCATAAGCCAGACTAGCCCGGTCTGCATGGTTATGGAGCGCATGATCTTGGAACTCATTAACAAAGACATTGGGAACCTCCAAACACTTGATCTGACCCAGTTCTGCTTTGTTAAGGGCAGATAATGCCTCCTAAACCTGGTTGATTTCTTTGAGATAGTCACCAAGGCCATAGACGTGGGAAAGGTGGTTCACACACCCTACATTGACCAAGCCAAGGCTTTTGACACCATTCCCCACTCGGGTTTTACAGAAAAATTCACCAGCCTGAACATAAACCCCTACATCACAAGATGGGTTGTGAAATGGCTTACAGACTGAACTCACACGGTAAGAATAGCGGGCTCCAGGTCTGACTCTAAACAAGTCACAAGTGGTGTCCTGCAAAGCTCGGTCCTGGGACCCCTACTGTTCAGCATATACTTCTCAGAAGTACAGGTAAACACAGGAGGACTATGGCTAACCAGGTTCGCCGATGACTGCAAACTGGGAGCCATAATTGACTCTCCAGCTGACATGGACATCCACCAAAAGGGCCTTACTGAGACGGACACCTCCAGCTGACAAGGACATCCTTCAAAAGGGCCTTACTGAGACGGACACCTGGTGTCAAAGTCATGGTCTCAAGCTAAATGCCAAAAAATGCATAGTCATCCCATATGGGAAAAATAAAACACCCACTAATTACCACATAGGTGGCAGCTCCCTTAATACAAAAGAGGTAATAAGAGATCTGGGGACCCAGATAGATAGTCATCTCTCCTTTGACAATCATATTGCCAAAGTAGTTAGGAAATCCTTCTATGTAGCCCATCTAATTACTAAAGGGTTCACATCTAGAAATAAAGAGGTTATAGTGCCCCTCTATTCGTCACTCATTAGATCCATCATAGAGTACTATGCCCCATTTGGGATGTACCTCACAAGACACTTCCAACAGCTGGAAAGGCCACAAAAGTACCTCACCAAGAGGATTACTGGTCTCAAACATATGTCTTATGTAGCCCGACTGAAAAACCTCCGGCTGTACTCATTGGCATACCGCTTACTCATAGGTGATCTCTGCCTGACTTACAAAGCCATGTCCAACTCAGAATTGATGGACATGCTCCACCTAAAGAAATCCAAGTCACTGTGAGCCACGCGCTCTAGTGAGCTAAACCTCACCACAACAATAAATAGAGCATGCTGGAGGGATAGATTCTTGTCACAGAGACTCCCCATGCTTTGGAACAAAATTCCAAATTACATCAGGCAGAGCCCCTCACTAACACTCTTCAAGAGAAACCTTGACGAGTGGATGGGTAACAGGAAATACACAACTGGGATCACTTCATTGGCTCTGCTTGACAGAGAATCAGTTAATTAATCAATGGAGAGGCGAAAGCCAACACACTCTGGCTAGGCTTATAAATGCCCTCGGGCAGATAGCCTAGTACCTACCTATGAATCTATGAACCTATGTGTGTGCAATATATTGCCCAGAACACATCAGTGCTACCAGATGCTCTCTTTGGGATTTCTGGGAAATAGGTATGGTCCCTTGCATGTAGTAACATTGCATTTAAAAACTGATGTAATATTCTAGAAACTGATGCCTGTGACACCCCTAATATATCTTCTGAGGGTCTCCAGAATGCACCAGTAGCTAGTATAAGTAATGTTAATTCTGGAATGCACCAGTGACTAGTATACGTAATACCTAACATACATTTGTTTCCATCAGGATGGGTTCTTGG